>NW_027187351.1:8625809-8646464 GCF_028583685.1 Petaurus breviceps papuanus
TGTGTGTGTGTGTGTGTGTGTGTGTGTGTGTGTGTGTGTGTGTGTGTCTGAGGCCAGATTTGAACTGAGGTCCTCCTGATTCTAGGGCTGGTTCTCTATTCACTGCACCACCTAGCCACACTGTAAAATTGTTTATACAGTTCCTAGGTTTTCCTTGGCAGGCAAACTACCAATGATTTTATATTATTTACAGTAATTTTGAATGGATTTTCTATTTCCATCTCTTCCTGCTGGATTTTTTGGTAACATATGGACTTGCTGGTTATTTGTGTAGGTTTCTTTTATACCTGAAACTTTGTTCAAGTTATTCATTGTTTTAAATAGTTTTTTTAGTTTCTTGTCTAAATATGGCATTCTGTCATCTACAAAGAATGATAGCTTTGTTTCATCATTCCTATCCTAATTCCTTCTATTTCTTTTTCTCATCTTATTGTTAGATCTAGCATTTCTAGGACAATATTAAATAATAGTGGTGATAATGGATTTCCTTGCTTCATTCCTGATTTTATTGGGAAGGCTTCTAGCTTATCCTCATTAGGGAATATACTTGGTGATGGTTTTAGATAGATAGTACCTATTATTTTAAGGAAAACTGCATATTCCTATGCCTTCTAATGTTTTAATAAGTATGAGGATTGGGTTTTTTTTAAAGATTTTTCTTCATCTTTTGGGATAAATCATTATTCTTGTTGCTTTTGATATTGGCATGGTCAATTATGCTGTTAGCTTTCCTAATATTGAATATGACTTACATTCCTGGTATAAATCTCCGGTTGTAGTGTATGATATACTGATGCAATCTCCGTGCTTGTATTTTAACTTTTGCTTTAATATTCCATGGGGATATTGGTCTATAGTTTTCTTTTTCTTTTTTTGGTTCTTCTTCATTTAAATATCAGCACCATATTTTTATTATAAAAAGAATTTGGTAGGACTCCTTTGCCTAAGCTTCCAAATAGTTTATGTAGTAGTAGAATTGATTGTTCTTTAAGCGACTGGCAGAATTTCCTTGTAAATTCATCTGGTCTGGAGGATATTTTCTTATTGTTTTACTTTTAATTTTACTAATCTGTCTTGATTTTCAGGATTTCCATATTGGTATTTAATTGGAGATTTTTGATTTGTTCTTTTTTTCATTAAAAAATATCATGCTCAATTCATTGATCTGCTCTTTCTCTTGGTGATATAAGTATTTGGAGATATAAATGGTCCCCTAAGTATTGCTTTTGTCACATCCTACAAATTTTGGTGTGTTGTCCCATTTTTGTCATTCTCTTTTATGAAATAATTTATTTTTTCTATGTTTTATCCTTTGACTTTCACTTGCCTTAGGATTAGACTATTTAGTTTCTAATTAATTTTGATCTACATGTCCATGGCAATTTATTGAATTAAATTTCAATGCACTTATTGCAATATTGTCTGAAAATGAAGCATTTAACATTTCTGTTTTTCTGCATTTGTTGGTAAGGTTTTCTTGCTCTAACATATGGTCAATTTTTGTGAAGGTGTTATGTACACCTGAGAAAATGGTATAGACTCCTTTTAATTCCCATTCAATTTATTCCAGAAATCTATCATATTTAATTTATCTAAGATTCTATTCATCTCCTTAACTTATTTCTTATTTATTTTATGGTTACATTTATCTAGTTCTGTGAGACAAAAGATGTGGTTCCCCTATCAATATAATTTTACTATTTCCCCCTGTAACTCATTTCCCTTTTCTTTTAAGTATTTGGATTCTACACAGTTTGGTGTGTATATGTTTAGCATTGATACTACATTACTTTCTGGGGAACCTATTAGCAAAACATAATTTCCTTGTTTAGATCTTTTAAATAATTATAATTTTTGCTTTGGCTTTGTCTGAGATCATGGTAAATAACCTTGTTGTTGTTTTTTTAATCCCAGACAAAACATAATAGATTATACTCCAACCCTTTTGCTTTGTGTGTGTCTTTTTTATTTATATATGTTTCTCGTAAACAATATATTGTTGGATTCCGGTATATACTATGCACTTCCACTGCATGTGTAAGTTCATTCCATTCACATTTAGCTATAATTACCAGATGTGTATTTCTCTCCATCTTATTTTTTTTCCTGTTTGTCTTCTCTCTGTTTTTACACTGTCCCTCCTCAAAAGTCTCTTTTGCTTCTTGCCACTGCCTCCTTTAATCTTTCCTCTCTCCTTTCAACTCATGCCTTTCTCTTTTCCCCTTCTCCTGCTTCTTTGTTGGGTAAAATAAAATTTTAAACCCAACTGAGTCTTCTCTCTTTAAATTAATTCCCATGAGAGTAAAGTTGAAACATTGCCCAACCCTAACCATTTTCTCCTCCATTGTAACTCTTCCTTATGTACCTCTTTTATGTGAGTTAATTCCCCCTTCTCCCAGTTCATCTTTCTTTTTCTCGACTCATTTTTTTAAAAGATTTTCATATATATTTACCTCACATCTGTGACCTATATCTCTGTATATTCCTTCTAACTGTACTAATAATGATAAAGTTGTTAGGAATTGTGAGAATAATCTTCTTATATATGAATGTAAATGGTTTAATCATATTAAGTTCCGTATAATTTTCTTTCCTCTTTACCTTTTCATTCTTCTCCTGAGTCTTGTTTTAAATGTCAAAGTTTTTCCAGTGGGCCATTAAAAAAAATTCATGCCTCTTGTACCACTTGGCTAGTTCTGTTTTTCAAGGTATTATTTTCCTCAGTATTTTTGTTGCCTCTTTTACTGAGCTGTTGATGCTCTTTTAATTTTTTTTGTATCACCCATTTCCTTTCCCAAACTTTTCCCTACTTTTCTTATTTGACTTAAAAAAAACATCTTTTATCTCTTCCAAGAATTTTGTTGGGTTTGTGTCCAAATACATTTTTCCTTTTAAGGCTTTGCTTGTAGCTATTTTGACATCAATATCTTCTTTTGAATTTGTATCTTAATCTTCCCTGACATAATAGTAGCTTTTTTGTGATCTGGGTCTTCTTTTTATTTTTGCTCATTTTCCAGTCTTTTTCTTCTCTTTCTGTTAAAATTGTACTCTCTTTCTTGGTTGCAGCAGATTGCTACTGTTTTTAGAGGTAGTTGTATGGGTCTGTAAATTTCTGTTTTTTCTGAGTCAGTTCTTATTGTTGCTGTTTGTCCTTTATTCTTGAAGAGGACCGTGACATGGGGGAGGTGATGCCATGACATACAAATGAATTAGATATAAGTGAGGGATGGCTGTGCAACATCACCAGTCTCACTTTCTCCTCCAGAGTTATCTGGGTCCACCTCATTTGGATCATGATGTCTAGAGATGGCCCTGAATACAGTGGGAGAACTTGGTCTTTTTAGGCTAAGATCATTAACAAGTCTCAGGATAACTGAGGCAACACCCATTTAGTGATTAAGGCTAGGTAAGAAAGGAGACCAAAAAAAAATAGTTTCTTTTCCCTAGTCAAAAAAAAAATGAATGTGGGAGGTGAAGATCTTCTGTTCCTATACTCTGTTCCTGGGTGACAGGGGGCACTGTCCCAAGCTTAAGGTTTCTTGCACTGCTGTTTTTAGAGCTAGTTTTGGAGGTCTGTAATTTTCCAGTGTTTTAGACCTGGTATAATCCTAGGAGCACTGTGGTCTCTTCTCTTCTGGCTTGTGATCTGGTCTATACCCAAAAAAGGACCTTGTTCCCAGCAGCTGAAAGTTCAAGAAATCTTCCTGGTTCTGAAGTTGTGACCAAGACTTCTGCTCCCCTGCAACCACAAGGTTTAGTATTCCTTTCTACCTTGGAGCTGGAACCAGGGTCCTACTCTCCTGTGAAAGACCACAATCCTTCTTCTCTGACCTGGAACTGTGACCAGAGCCCTTGCTCTCCTGTGGCTATAAGCTCAAGTGCTCTTTTTCACCCTGAAAATGCAATCTGGACCATATAACAAGGTCCTAAACCCAGCAGCAGCAAAGGTTCCCCTGTAATCTGTTTTTGACTAATCATGTGACCCCACTATCATCTCTGGGCTGAGAGCTCTTGAAGCTATTGTTGCTGTTGCAGCCACCTCTCAAGACTGCTGTTGATACTGGTGCCTACAAGCACTACCCTTTGTGTGAGCCCCCACCCCAATGTTATAGACTTCTCCTGTCAACCTCCTGAGCTATCTTGCCTGGGAAAAAATATCCCACCCTGACATTTCATTGCTTTTCCACTCTCAAATTCAGTTTGAGACATTAGTTTGGAGGGGAATGTTAGGGGAGTTCAACTGCATTTCTGCCTATACTCTACCCCCCCCCATTTTTTTTTCCATTTCAAAACATCAAAAATGTTATTTCTTTTGATTTATAAAACCAATATCTCTGCTCTACAAATTCATTTTTACAACACTATTAAAACAATCTAAAAATACAAGACTAAACTATTTCCTCAAGAATATTAAATGGTTCCATATTGACTCCGATAAATACAACCTCATCATTTTGCATTTAAAACCCTTTAGATTTTGACTTCAGACTACTTCCCAAGCTTATTGTCTAATCTTCCTCTGCATAAATTGTATAGTGCAGATAATTTGGCTAATTTATGGTCTCCAATTTCAGAATTCTATCTCCTGCTTCTTTACCTTTTCTCATGATATCTTCCATTCCTGGAGTGAATTTTCTCTGCACCCATGTCCCTTAGAAACCTGAGCTTGTCTTAAGGCTTAGCTCAGGGGCCAATTATTTCATGATTCCTTTTCCTTATCTCCTAGTTATTAATTTTCTTTGTCTCTTAGTTATTTTGTATTTACTTACATGTTTACATGCTACATCTCAAATAGACCAGAAGTTTCCTGTGTTCAGTATCTGTCTTCTTTATTTCTGTGATTTGACTAAATTTCTAAGATAATATTATTTGCAAAGTAGCTTTAAAAATATTAATAACATTTATAAATGTTTGTTTAATAGACAGAATAACCTTCTGACGTAACTAATGAAATTGTTTTACTATCCATTCAACTAATAAGGAAACTGAGGCTCAAAGAGATTAAGCGAAATCTATAGCTTAACTTCAATTTAGTAGTATAATGAATTAGAAATATTATTTCTTCTGACTTCAATTACAGTGTCTCTTAGGTAGAGAAAAATATAAAGCATTATATTCCTCATGCCTCTTGCAAACTATCATCGTTTTTATGTTCTTATTTTTGCTAATGCATGACCTTGCCAGTAGGCAGGATGCTCCTTAGAGAAAGTTCTAACAGAGGGAAAAACTTTCTTATCACTCAACAAGATCAAAAAAGGCAGGCATATGTCAGCTCTAGCTAAGTTACATGTTTGAATTCATAGAATTTGAAGCAATTTTAAAGTTGTCTAAATACTTCTGGCAGCATTTACAAAAATATACAATGATAAGATAACTATAAACAGGAATGACTCTTTTGGCTTAGATTCCCACCTGGGAATTTTTGATCTCTGTTGAAAGAAAAATATTTAATCTTTTTTATAATTATTTCATGAAATCATCTATGTGTTCAAAAGAAGAACTGATATAAAGGGTAAAGATACAAGCATTCAAAGAGAAAATGTGAAATAATGAAAGTTAAATGAGAGTATTAAGTATTCAACATTCATTGGGAGTTAATTTAAACAGAAAACTCTCCCAAAAGCTTGGGCAAAAGAAGAGAGAAGGATAGGTAATGCACACCAGTAGAGAAGGATAGGTAAAGCACACCAGTGCTTGTTTGGGATGTTTAATTCTTAATAAATTTATTCAAGAATCTGTGGTATTCAGTGAGACTACTCCCTCCACAATACAGATTACAACCCATTCTGTCTTAAGAATTGGTCTTCTGGAGCCACTATGATAGCCTATTGTCAGTAAGCCTCTACTGTCCTTGGACAACAAACATACAGGTCATCATCAGGCCATTAGCTGATGCCTTTATAGATTGGTATCACCCTACAAAGTTAGATCTTAACTAACATAGTGTTTGAGAACTCAGTGTCACCTTCCTGCCAAATACAAGAATAAATTACATGAAATTAATTGTAGACATTCTAAGATTTGAAGAAAATATGTATTATTATGCAACCAAAGGAGTCTATCTTTTAATCAATTTTATCAACAGAAATGTTTAAAAAAACAGTAAGTCATTATTGTTTCCTGGAAGCATATGAATTTATTCAGAATTTCATAGTTTGCAATTTGTGATGTGACAGACACAGCAAAGGATTTGGTGTGTAAGACTTAGATACTGTTTCTGAATCTCATCATTACTCTGATTTATGATCAATGCGACCTTTGACAAGTCAATGGTCTCTTTTTTTCCTCAATATTCTTTTAAGTTTGTTGAGGTGTTTTATTTTTACATTACATTGCATTTATTGGTCATCATAACCAATATTTCTTTTGATTTCTAAAACCAATATCTCTGCTCTACAAATTCATTTTTACAACACTATTAAAACAATCTAAAAATACAAGACTAAACTATTTCCTCAAGAATATAGATAATAACTCTCTTCTAACTAAATAAAATAATTAAATAAAACTAAAAATTCTAATGTCTTCATTTAAAAGTGCAAGAAATATTCAACAACTGTAGCATTTTCGTTCTCTATTTTTAAAATACTTTTAATGAACAGAAATACATTTCTTTTTCCTCTACTTCCATTAAAAAAAGAAAAATTCCTTGTAATGAATAGCCATAGTCAAGCAAAAAATTTCTCTCATTTGTTGTGTACATATACAAATACATACACATATCGTGTATAAAATGTATGGATATATGTGAATATGTACTCATTACAATATAACCCCCCCGATCTTCCTGTATACCTTACATAAATGATCTTCCCAATGTGCTATAGATTTTCCTAAGTGCATTTATTATCTTAGGATAACCAGTGTAGCACATAGGCTGTCCACCTTTTCTCATAACTGGCCCATGTACTTTTCCAATGAGAATTGGAGTAAACTATGTCACCAGGAAAATTAAGAAGATAGGATGATCATGCAATGAGAGCAGCTGATGAAATGACATTCAGAAGGCTCCAATAATTTTTTCAGGATATGAAAAAAAAATGTGAGGGAAGTGCTGCTTCTAAGATGATGAGTACTATGTCTATGTGATCTTCTAGTTATGGTTTTCTTTTTTTTTTTTTTTAAGCAATCAGGGTTAAGTAACTTGCTCAAGGTTACACAGCCAGTTATTTCTGGATGTGGTGCTGAGTGTCCGAGCCCAGGATTTGATCTCCAGGTCGTCCCAACACTGGAGCCGGTACTCTTACTCGCTGAGCCACCTGGCCGCCCCTAAGCAATTGGGGTTAAGTAACTTGCTCAAGGTTACACGGCCAGGTGTTTCTGGGTGGGTGCTAAGTGTCTGAGCCCGGGATTCTATCTCCAGGTCTTCTCAACACTGGAGCCGGTGCTCTTACTTGCTGTGCTACCTGGCCGCCCCATAGTTATGGTTTTCTTAATGGAGTCATGAGTACTAAAATAATAAATGGGAAACAATACATGTGTAGAGAAATTATGGGCTTATTCAGACTTGTACCAATTGCTTTTTCACATATCCACCAAGAGCTAAAGAGGATGATATGATGTAGTTTGAAAAAACAATGAAAATTATTTATAGTTTTTAGAACATTTGTCCGTGTATGCCCATGTTTTCATGAATGACCACAAAAAATAGTTACACAGGATTAGGAAACATGGATTGGTTGTGATTTACACCATGAATGGAACAACAAAATTGATGAGATCATACATGGTTCTGAGTATCTATCTGAATACTTAGATTTCTTCCCCATTATATTGTCAGCTTAAGAAGGAAAAAAAAAGTTTTATAGTTTAATACTAGTTAAATGTCTCCCAGTATCTGGTATAGTTCTCTATATGTGGAAGCTGCCTTAAAAATATTGGTTGAATGAATAGGTGAGAATTGACAAGGATTTTCATCTGCCTAAACTTATATGAGTATGATTTGTTTTGTTTGGATATTTTCCTTATAGACTAATAGGCATTTATTAAATATTTGTTGATTGACTTTTGAATTGAAATGGGCATTAGAAATAAGATAGTCCAGCCTCCTAACTTCAAAGATGAAAAAACTGAACACCAAAAAAGTTACTTACGATAGGCTAAGCTTGGGGGGCAGAATCAAAATGGCGGAGTAGAAACACGATCTCTGAGTGGCTCCAGCTTCCACCTTCCCCAATCAATGTAAAAAGGGGACTCTGAACAAACTTTGGAGCTATACAACCCACAAACTGACACAGAGAACCTAATCCCCCTCTGAGGACAGCCCAGCAGGCCAGCAGCAAGCGGCCAGCACGGCGCTCTTGGAGCTGAGCCCAGGTCAGGGTGAGCCTGAAGTTTTAACCCCAGGGCGAGTCCAACCAGCTGCCAGACTGAGAGACTCCAGATCAGCAGCAGCTGTGGCTGTTTCCATAATTAGCAACACATAGATGCAAAGCACAAAGTGAGAGGTCAGTGCAGTCTGGACTTTGGGACCCAGTAAGTGGGAGTGCGTGGCTTTTGCCCCCGGGGCAAGAAGCCACTGAGATACCTGACACAGCCAGCTAGCCCCACGTGGCAGCTTCAGCTCCTGGCCTGCAGAGTGTAGGGGGACCAAGCGACCAGTCTGAGGGGTAATTGCTCTTGCTTTAAACTGCTTGGATCTATATTGTGGTCTAGGGTCGTGTGTCCAGCTTGCCAGAGCATGTGGAGGCCTCAGAGAGGGCACCTGTCTAATACCTCTGGCAGCTGAGAAAACCCCAGTGTTTGGGACAAAAGCTCCCCTGTCTGGCAGCAGAGTCCCAGGGTTCAAGTGACTGAGGGGCGACATGACCAGGCAAAGGAAACAAAGCAGATAGAAGATTCCAATATTAGACTCCTATTTGGGGGACAAAAAGGAATAAAGCATGGAAAAGGAGTAAGACAGTGAAGTCAGAACTCCGGCACCAAAAGCTTCAAAGGAAAATACGAGATGGTTACAGGTCATAGACCACCTTAAGAAGCAGATAAGAGAAGTGGAGGAAAAATTGAGAAGAGAAATGAGAACGATTCAAGAAAATTATGAAATGAGAGTCAACAGTCTGACTGAGGAAAATAACACCTTAAAAAACAGACTGACTCAAATAGCAAAGGAGACTCAAAAAGGCAATGAGGAGAAGAATGCCTTAAAAAGTCGAATTTGACAGATGGAAAAAGAATCTCAAAAGCTCAATGAGGAGAATCATGCCTTCAGAATTAGATTGGAGCAAATGGAAGCTAATGACTTGATGAGAAATCAAGATGCTGTTAAACAGATCCAAACAAATGAAGGCAATATGAAATATCTCATGGAAAAAACCACTGACCTGGAAAATAGATCCAGGAGATATAACTTAAAAATTATTGGTCTACCTGAAAGCCATGATCAAAGTAAGAACCTAGAAATCATCCTCAGAAAGTTCTCAAAGAAAACTGCCCTGATGTTTTAGAACCAGAGGGCAAAATAGAGGTTGAAAGAATCCATCTATTACTTCCTGAAAAAGATCCCCAAAGAAAACTCCTAGCAATATTAATGCCAGGTTCCATGGTTCCCAGATTAAGGAGAAGATATTACAAGAAGCCAGGAAGAAACAATTTGAATATTGTGAAAACACAATCAGAATAACCCAGGATCTGGCAACTTCTACACTGAGGGATCGAAGGGCTTGGAAAATGATATTGTGGAGGTCAAAGGAACTGGGTTTTAATAAAACCAAGAATCACCTACCCAGCAAAACTGAGTATCATGTTTCAGGGGCAAATATGGTCATTCAGTGGAATAGAGCACTTTCAAGCATTCTTTTTTTTTTAAGAATTGGGTTTAAGTAACTTGCTCAAGGGTACATGGCCAGTTATTTTTGTGTGGGCCAAGTATCTGACCCCAGAACCAATCCCACGTCATCTGATGCTGGGGCCAGCACTCTTACTGCGCCACCTAGCAGTCTCTAAGGAAATGAGGTTAAGTAACTTGCTTAAGGTTGCATGGTCAGTTATTTTGTGTGGGTGCCGAGTATCAGAGCCCGGAACCGATCCCAGGTCACCCAAATCTGGGGCTGGTGCTCTTACTCACTGCACCACCTGGCCACTACACTTTCAAGCATTCTTGATGAAAAAACCAGTGTTTAATAGAAAATTTGACATTCAGATACAAGAAGCAAGAGAAGCATGAGAAGGTAAACAGGGAAAAGAAATCATAAGGAACTTATCAAAGTTGAACAATTAACATTCCTACATGGAAAAACAATAATTGTAACTTATGAAACTTTTCTCAGTATGAAAATAGTTGAAGGGAACAGAAATATATATACATATATATGTATGTATATATATATGTCTATATATGAGAGTATATGGGTATATGAATACATATGTGAATGTGTGTATTTATGTTTATAGGTATACATAGATATAGGCCACAGAACCAATTTAATAGGAAGGGATGATACTTAAAAGGTGAAATTAAGAGGTGAGAGAGGAATATAATGAGATGGGGAGAGACAGAATGGGGTAAACTATCTCATATAGAAGAGGTAAGGCAAAATGGTTACAATGGAGGGGAAGAATAGAAAGGCAAAAGGGAATGGTTAAACACTATTCCCATTGAATTTGGCTTGGGAAGGTAATGACATACACACTAAATCGTGTATCTCACCCTACAGGAGAGTAGGGGGGAAGGGGATGAGACGGGGGATGATGGAAGGCAGAGCGGGCTGGGGGCAAGGGAAGATGGAAGCATCCACTTTTGAAAAGGGACCAGATCAAAGTAGGGAATGGAACAAGTGGGAGGTGGGATAGGAGGGAGGGAAATATAGTCAGTCTTTTACAATATATCTACTATGTTATTGTTTTGCATTAGCCTCACATGTACAACCTATACTGAATTGCTTATCTTCCCAGTGAGGGTGGGTGACAAGGAAGGAAGGGAATGAATCTGGAATTGAAAGTTTTAAAATCAAATGTTTAAATATATATATTTATATATACCATTATTAATACCATATTATACATAATTGAGAAATAACTTATACAGGCACTGGGGCATAGAGATCCACCATGCCCTACTGGAAAAGTCGAAAGGGTTATGGGAGAAAATATGGGAGAGAGCAGATTGGAGTAGGGGATATCCTGTGGGACTTCTATTTTGGGGCTATGAGTAGGAGAAAAATGGGGAGAAAATTTGTAACTCAAAATCTGGCAGAAATGAATAGTAACAAATAGCAGATCTGTGATTGAAATTTAGGCCCTAGGAGTGGCCAGGTGGCACACCGAGTGAGAGAACCAGCTCCAGTGTGGGGATGGCCTGGCTATCGAGTCCAGACTCAGACACTTAGCACCCACCCAGAGACACCTGGCCATGTAACCTTGAGCAAGTTACTTAACCCCAATTGCTTAGGGGCAGCCAGGTGACTCAGTAAGTAAGAGTGCTGGCTCCAGTGTCGGGATGACCTGGGGATCAAATCTGGGCTCAGATACTTAGCACCACTCCCAGAATTAACTGGCCATGTAACTTTGAGCAAGTTACTTAACCCTGATTGCTTAAAAAAAATAAAGAAAGAAATTTAGGCCCTTGATCTTTAAATGCAATGTTCTTTCCACCAGTGCTCCCTTTGTTAAAAGTACAAGAAAAAAATTTAAATTAAAGAGAGAAAAAATACTATTAAAAATATAAAATACTGTTCTTGAGGAATTTAAAATCAGAGTGGAGAGGGCAGTGAAGGAGAACTGCATAGACTATTGCTTTTGCACAAATAGGTATGATGCAAGTTAAGCTGGAATAAGAAGAAAGGACAAATCCAGGTGGAAACATTGGGAATAAATTTCAGAGGAACATCAAGGAAAGAATTTTGAAGGAGATAATGGCTGATCTTATTTTCTATGGATGAGATGTATTTTGTCAATTGGAGATATTGAGTTAATTTAGGATACCCAATATAAATGTTTAGAGGGAAAAGAAGGCACAGTGAGATTAGGGGATGTAATGGGAATGTAAATTTTAACGATCTTCCCTGCCCCTAATCTAAAGTGCACCTGGAGCCTGGGGTGGGAGGCTTGTTTTTCAGTAGATACTTCTTGATTGGCCAGTGAGTCAATAATGTTGTTACATTCTCTGAGCCAGGAGAAGGCTATATAAGCCCTGATGTGTAGCTTTGTTTTGGGGCTCACTTTGAGAAATGTTCTGGGATTTGATCAGATGAAACTCTGGGAAACCGTTGTCCAGGGCCCCCCAGCTTTGAAACCCAGATGTTGTTTGGTATGGATGTAATGGTCGGACAGTTTGGAAATCTGTCTACTTGATCTGTTTCTGTCTTGATAATTCTGTCTATATATTCTGAAGTTCGAGGTGCTGACCTCTTTCCCCTGAACTAGGTAAATGATACATCTATGACTGATTAAAGTAAGCTTGTTAACCCATTTTGAGTTGCTTTCCTTTAACAAAGCAGATCCAAGAACCCGTGCTGGCAGCCACCCTAGGGACACTTGGGGTGATTGCTGCTATAGGGGACAACCAGCCTACTACTTTGGTTGGCTTAGTGAAGCTGTGAAGAGAGGCAGTAGCAAATAAAGTTGATGAGGTAGGAAATAATTTTAGAGCCAGACTTGGAATTATCTTCCACAGTCAACTCAAGGTATTCCAAAGGGAGCCACCGAGGCTTTTGGAGCAGCAGATTGACATTTTGAGACCAATGTATTGGGAAAACTAAATTTGAAGCTGTTTGATAGATTAAATTTGGAAGATACTAGAGCCAAGGAAACCTATTAAGAAGTTGCTACAACATACCTGGTGAGGGGTGAACAGATACTGATTTACAATAGTGGCTATTTCAGTGGAAAAGATGGGATTGATTTAGGATATATTATAGAAGCAGAATACATAGGATTTGTCATGTAATTAGATATGGAGAGTAATAGAAAGGGAAGAATGGTATCATCAATTATTTTTAAGAGTAAATTTGGGAAGAAAGACTGATTTGTGGTTAAAAATGATCAATTTTAGAAATAGTGATTTTGATGTCTTGGTGAAACATTTGTCTGGTAGAATATTTTTTAAAAAATAACACTGGATTTTCTTTTTTTTTCTTTTTTTTAGACAATCGGGTTGGGGTTAAGTAACTTGCTCAAGGTTACATGGCCAGGTGTTTCTGGGTGGGTGCTAAGTGTCTGAGCCCAGGATTCGATCTCCAGGTCTTCTCAACACTGGAGCCGGTGCTCTTACTCGCTGTGCTACCTGGCTGCCCCATAACACTGGATTTTCAATCAGAGAACCTGCTTTCAAATAAATTCTGACTACTTATGTAATATTAGTGTGTCTATGTGGGAGGAAACTAAGTCAACAAATCAGTCATTCCACCCCACTTAAGGTAGTCATTCCACCCCACTTAACTGTAGTTCTGATATGATCATCTGCTGAAAAGTTCTCTATTGAATGAATTGATTAGTCAATTAAAAGCATTAAACCAATGTATGCCCTATCCATCTTTTACAAAGCAAATCAATTAGTATGCACAAATTCTAGTGATGAGTAAAGAACAGTTCCAGACATGTGTCTGAGAGAAAATATTTAGGAGGGGAAAAGAAGAATTTTGGTTTCCCCATCCCCTCCCTTAACCAGAGAAAGACCCAGTGAACTTCAAATGATTAGTGAATTTAGACTTCTTATCTGCTTTCTAGCAATATCTTCAGAAGAGCAACTACTGCTGGAAGTGTCTCTCTTGGGACAGAGGGGGAAAAAATTAAAAAAGAAAACAACTCTTCACACTGAGCACAGGTGTATTCATGACTTTACAAGGTGATTGGCAG
The DNA here is from genome assembly GCF_028583685.1 of Petaurus breviceps papuanus. Lineage (NCBI taxonomy): Eukaryota > Metazoa > Chordata > Mammalia > Diprotodontia > Petauridae > Petaurus > Petaurus breviceps. The sequence continues at coordinate 8,639,601 of NW_027187351.1, forward strand.
AGATCATCAATATGCCTAAGGGGAACTGCTCTAGGGCCTGTCGAAAGGGAGAAAAGCAATTCTAAGGAAAAAGATCTTTAGGTACTGTGAGCTACCCCTTTTGCCACATATAATCTAAGCTTGAGATCACTTTCCCCAGTACTCTATTTGTTCTTGTGTGAAAGTATGCCCCCAGTTTGTGGTGATGGTTTATACCAACTGTTCTTATATGACATGAGTAAATGCCCATTTCTGAAAGCTAATTAAGTCTGCCTTGCTAATTAATATAAAATGATAATTAATGGAGAGAAACATACTTGTAGAGGCTTTTGAAGTATAATAGTAGAAAATCATGACGAACTTTCAGGTTCCTATAATTCTGAGGGTATATATAATAACCATGCATTGAGGACCTGACTTGTCAGTGTAATTTAGGATAGTATCCCCAGAGAATGTGCTGCACTTAAAAACTGAATAGCTGTGAGCAAGATAATTGATGCCTATGAATCTTAGTTTCCATAGCTTTTAAAATGGGGAAGAAACACTAGATCATAGTTTTAGAGCTGCAAGGAAACTTAGAAGTTAATGAGTCTTTTCCCTTCATTTTTACAGATGAAGAAGCTAAGGAATGGAAGTATCAAGTAACTTGCCCTGAGTCACATATCTAGTAAACACATAGACTGAAATCCTAATACAGTGTATCTTGATTGGTTCTAACACACTTTTCACCATACCATATTGCCTCTCAAGAGCTCTAACATTCCTTTTTTGTTGTTTTGGGGTTTTGTTGTTGTTGTTGTTGTTTGCTTTTTGGAGGGGGGAAGGCAGGGCAATTGGAGTTAAGTGACTTGCCCAAGGTCACACAGCTAGTAAGTGTTAAGTGTCAGAGGTCACATTTGACCTCAGGTCCTCGACTCCAGGGCTCGTGTTCTTTTCACTGCACCACCTAGCCACCCCTCTAACATTCCTAATAATTCTAAATGCAAAGGATGAAAGGGGGTCAGTCAAGCAATTGGAGAGGCTTGAAGTTCAGCTTAGATATAAGGCATTGAACTTTGTTTTCTAATCATTGTAGCCTGTAAGAAATAATCGAGGTGGGGCAGCCAGGTAGCACAGTGAGTAGAAGCACCGGCTCCAGTGTCGGGATGACCTGGAGATTGAATCCCAGCCTCAGACACTTAGCACCCACCCAGAAACACCTGGCCATGTAACCTTGAGCAAGTTATTTAACCCCAATTGCTTAGGGGTGGCCAGGTGGCTCAGCGAGTAAGAGCACTGGCTCCAGTGTTGGGATGACTTGGAGATCGAATCCCGGGCTCAGATGCTCAGCACCACACCCAGAAATAACTGGCCATGTAATCTTTAGCAAGTTACTTAACCCTGATTGCTTAAAAAAAAAAAAGAAAGAATAGAGGGAGTAAATACAGTGAGAGAAAAGGAAGTGACCAAGAACACATTCTTATTGGGGGTGGAAGGAGGAAGATTTATTAGCAAAGAAAGGGTCAAACAAGGAGGAAGTGAACTAGTAGATCTAACTGTAATGAAAACTGAGGGAATAGAGTATTATGTGCAGAAGGAGAAGGTGCATAGCAGTAGTAAATGTTAAAAGAACATTAAAGGGAATGAGGATTTTAAAATATCACCCAGATTTAACAATTAGGAAGTCACTGATGATGTGGAAGAAAGGTATTTATCCAGAGAGGTGGGAATAAAGGTAGATTGCATAGGGTTAATGAGTATGTGAAATTAAGGAAGTAAAGGCAGCATGCCCTGATAATCTTTCCAGAAGTTTGTAAGTGAAATGGAGGAAAGATCTTGGGCAGCATCTTAAAAATGTCTCAGTGTCAAGGGAGGGATTCTCTCTTCTCCTTTGTTAGTCTGGGGAGACCTAAAAATATATCAACAGAGGGAAAAGATCTCTAAGAGAACAGGATTAAAAAGGGATTGGAAGATTATTATCCATGATTCAAAGGGACAAGGGTGATGCAATTGAATCACCAGTCAGGATTTGAACCTTGGCAAAGAAGAAGGCCAACTTATTCTCTGAAACTGGAAGGAGAGAGAAGAGAATCAGTGAGAAATTAGTCAATATTTGAGGTATATACAAGCAGACATGAGGAGGGAATTTGCTTCAAAGAGCCTGAGTCTTAGTGAAGTAGGAGACAAGATTATCCATATTAATCCTTATTTTATGTATCCTTAACTCTTCTGCTAAAAGTTTTTTTTTTTATGTTCTACGCAGTGGCCTTGTAATTTGTATTTCAGGTATACTTTTTTTCTTTCCATTTAGATTATAATCTTACTGAACATAATCATTAGATAGACTTTATTTGATGTATTTGCAGAAGGTAGACATAGAAACAACAAGTAGAAGTCACAGGGAAACAGATTATGTTTTATAAAGGTTTGATCATTATAATGAGAACTATTCAAACATGAAATGCTCTACCTTAGGAAATCATAAATTATGTGTCACTACAGCATTGGAGATGTTTAGTCATCTGGAGGACAACTTGTTAGGGTTATTGTAAAAAAGATTCCTTCCTTACCTAAGAGATTGAAATAGATAATTCCCAGGGTGGCTAGGTGGCTCAGTGAATAGAGCACTGGCCCTATAGTCAGGAGGACCTGAGTTCAAATCTGCCCTCAGACACTTAACACTTACTAGCCATGTGACCTTGGGCAAGTCTCAACCCAATTGCCCTGCCCAAAAAACAAACAAAAAAAGAAATAGATAATCCCTTTCAACTCTAATATTCTATACTTCTGCCAGCACTCTGTTGTTTCAACAATTGTCACTCAGTCATTGCTTATTAAGTGAGAGGATGGATTAATATCATTTTGCTTTCTAGCTCTTTGCCACAACCCAATGTATTGGTGCAGTTAGATGGTGCTGTGGGTAAAGTTCTGGGCATGAAGTCAGTAAGACTCATCTTCCTGAGTTCAAATCTGTCCTCAGACACTTACTAGATATGTGACCCTGGGGAAGTCATTGAATCCTTTTTGCCTCAGTTTCCTCATTTATAAAATGAGCTACAGAAGGAAATGGCAAACTATTCCAGTATCCCTGCCAAGAAAACCCCCAAATGGGGTCATGAAGAGTTGGGCATTATTGCATAAAAACAATAGGTTTTGAATAGTACTGATTTGGAATTTCATTTTCTGTATCTGTCTACAATCCTAAAAATCAATTTAGTTTTTAAAATCATTCAAATTGTATTGTCTTCAATACATTTTCTTGGGAATTATCTGAGCTTTAACAGTGCCATAATGAGTTGTGATTTGGGATTTATAGTTTGAAAGTCTGTGAACAAGTGTGGAGTGCTGTGATAACAATGCAGCATCCTGCTTGCTTGAAATGATCTATGTCATTGTCTAATTGGAAAATGGGAGTTCTATTTTCTTTAATCCCTCAAATTCACATTTAAGCATATGTCCCATAAAGTCTCTTCATTAATGACTGGATCCTATGCCCACATAGTCTGAAAGCTCTGGACAAGTTGCCCCCAGTTTTATCCACACTGTCTATTGATTTTGATATGAATCATGTAACTCAAATTCCTTTTAATACTTTAAGCTGACGGTGCTAGCAATTCCTGGTTTCTGTTGTGATATGTATTACAATGCCCCTAGATTATATCTGTAATATAATAGAATCATATAAAAATTAATAAATATATTAAATGACCTTAGTGATCAATGAAGCTTTATTAAACATCAGATTCCTTCATTTCTCCCTTCCCTCCCCCAGAACATAGTAGCTATTTTTTATACTTTTTTCATAATAAATATTTGTTGAAAGAATGACTAGGATTGCTTTTATTAACAATTTTACACATTCATTTATCATTGTAAGGTTTGCCAATAATTTTACTTGCCTGATCCTCACAAAAACCATGAGTGTGTGGTGGAGTCAAGATGACAATAAAAGATAGCAACATTGTTTCAGTTCCCCCAAAACCTCTTCTTCAATAACTAGAAATTTCACCAAATTGAATTCTGATCAAGAAGGTCAAGAAAAAGTCACAGGGAGTCATTTTTTTTCAGCCCAGAGTCACTTAGGCAGATAGATGGAGAAGACAGTGGTATGGGGGCTGATCAGAAGCATAACAGCAGAAATGGCAGGAGGTGTGAGGAACAGCCCAGCACCCATAGATGGTAAGGGAACTGGGCAGAACACCTGGGCAGAAAGAAATCACAAAAAGAAATTCCCTTACAAGCACTGATAGTGAGAATGGGGGCCATCTAGTAGCTCTGTCCTTCATTACCCATTTCCAGGTCACGGTTCCAGGGCAGAGGGAATTAGTTGTGCTCAGGTGGAATCAGGGCCCCTACCTACGGAAAGAGTAGAACTCAGACCAAGGAAGCATTGAACATTTCTCTCTCTGGATCATACCTTGTTGGAAGCACTGAAAACTTACTGGTCATTAGACTGAGCTGTAAAAGCAGCAGGAGGACACAAAAGACAGAATTTCAGACCAGTCATCTCCCCTCAGATGACAGAATCCATCTCTAACAAAAAAATTCCAAAGTCAAAAAGTAGGCTGGTTCAATGAGCAAATGATGAAAACCATGAGTGGCAGTTGCTTTTTTGTTCTCTTTTCAAATTTGGAGAAACTGAGGCTCATAAAAGTTGTGATCTTCTTAAAGTCATGGAGTAAATATTTGAGAAATTATTCACATGCAGGCCATGATTTCAGGTCCAATCCTCTTTCCACTTTGGCATGATGCCCCTTCTTTATCAATCACCTACCTTAAACTAGTTCTCAAGAGTTTGGTATAGACTCCTAGGATCATAGCTTTAGAGCTACAAGGAGTCCAATGTGAACTAGGTCAGTCACATCAGTTTACTAATAAGGGAATTAGTATCCAGAGGCCACCAAGGTGGTAAAGGACTGATTTGGACCTAAGTCTTCTTACTTCAAAACCTATCTTCAGCTAAGATCTAGATAAATCTTACAAATAAGAAAACAAAGCATGTGAAATGCAAAGTTGAGTAACCATAACATCTTAGTTGACATTTGCTTTTTTGTTGTTGTTTTTCCTGACCTGGGATACATAATTTGGTTTCCTTGTCTCATTTTTTTCTTTTAGTTTTCACCTATTTCCCATTTCATTATTTGCACTGATAATAATTTTTACTTCTTTTGTACTTCCTTGCTGACATTTAGCTATGATCTTAAGAAGGGATTGAGTTCTTATAGAATTCATCTGAAGCTATTCTGTCCTGACTCATCTCCTCAGGGCTGACAACATAATTAAAAGTGTCACATAGTTAATCTAATAAACCAAAACTGGAAAATCCTCCAATGGAATAATGTTAGACAATACCTCAATTCAATTCAACACACATTGTCTAAACAACTACTTTAAATGCTCTGTTAGGTACTTAGTGTACAAAGACAAAAATTTAATAGTCCCTGCCCTCAAGAAATTTATATTCTACTAGGTCATGCAATATGTATATACATAACTAGACAGAAAATAATTTATTTTATAATTATCATTTTAATGACTTTCTTTTACATTGTTTTCAATTTTAAGTTTGTGTCTCTTCCCTCCTTTCTCCATTGACTAGCTGCTTGTAAAAAAAAAAGAAAAAAGAAAAAGAAAGAAAGACAAAAGAAACAGTGGCAATAGCTTGCCAAAACTTTTGGCAAAACTAGCTAATGTATCAGCTGTGGCTATCAGCATATGTAATTCTTCTCAAAGGTCCCCAACCTTTGAACAAAATTCAAGGAGATGTATTTTCTTGGATGGATGGAGGATGAGGAGATGGCCAAGTGAAATAGTACAGAAGAAGAGAAAGACTCAGGACAGAGACTTGGAAAATAGCAAAAGTTAGTAGTTGTGATCTGGATAAATATCTAACAAAAGAGATTAAAATGGAAGGGCATCAACAGGTGATAGACAGAGGAACTAGGAGAAAGCAGTGTCATGAAATCCTAGAGAGAAGAGAGTATTATGGAGAGGAATGTGATTGACAGTGTCAACGCCTGCAGAAAATTCAAGAGCAATAGAAATTGAGATAAGATTATTCAATTTGGCAGTTAAGAGATGATTGGTAACTTGGGAGAGAACAATTTTGGTTGAATAATATGTATTGTAGAATATCTCATTCACCTTCTATTTATTTCACCTTTTCTGTTATCTTACTACTTTGCCTATGTCCTGCCTTCAAGGAGGAATAATTAAATGTAGTAATTGAACAATACTCATTGGACAAAATATCAATACCCTCAAATGAAATATAGTAGCTTTATTTGATGTTGCTTGAAATCTAATTGACTTTTAAACACATACTCTACCTCGTACTAAACTCCTTTTTTCATTTCCTTTAATTCAATGTTATCTCTTTTAAGATTTTTTTTCTAATTTCTTAGTGTTAGTCTCAATTTTCTAAACTGAATCCAAAATATTGTTTGGATTATATTATATTATATACATATATGCATATGTATATAAATGTGCATCTATGTGTCGGTATGTGTATACATACATATAAGTTGAGGGTAGTAGAAGAAATATATATATATGTGTGTTTAGCATTAAAATGTATATATGTATTTGACAAAAAAAACTACTCATAAATATTAGAGCAATTAGTTCTACAGTTGATATAAAACTAGAATTTATTGCAAACACCATGGAATATCAAAACCCAGTACAATGAAACTCAGAAATGTAAATATGCATATTTGTATATTTATATATATATATATATATATACTAAATATATATATCAGGGCAGCTAGGTGGCACAGTGAATAGAGTACTGGTACTGGAGTCAGGAGGACCTGAGTTCAAATCTGGCCTCAGACACTTAACACTTAATAGCCGTGTGACCTTGGTCAAGTCACTTAACCCCAATTGCCCTCCAAAAAG
>NW_027187351.1:8646564-8695392 GCF_028583685.1 Petaurus breviceps papuanus
TGTGTGTGTGTGTGTGTGTGTGTGTGTGTGTGTGTGTGTGTGTGTAATTGGAACTGACATCAGGAACTCCTGAATAAGCAAAATCCTTTCGGCAATGCATATTGACATATTCTCTATAACTCTTACAGGGTTACCAAGAGTATGGAAAGTTTAACTGACTTGCCCTCAGTCATCAATATGACAGAGACCAGACTTGAACCGAGGTTTTCCTGGCTCCTGGATCTATCTACAGTAGCTCATGAGCTAACCTTTAAGCTAACATTGTTGGGTTTCTTTCTGCTGTTTTGTTTACAATACTCTGTAATGGTTACAATACCTTTTAATTGAATATCAAATGTTGATTTAATTAATACCCTTTTTATTCCATCTTTTGGTTCATGAATAAAGATGTAAAAACCTTACTGAAAACTTACTTGGCATAAATACTAAAAAAACACTGCTCACTACTTACTTCAGCTAATGGCTGATTTTAAAATATTTTTCATTCATTATCATTAAAGATGAAAATTGCTCATATATAGGTCAGTAAGTAGCAACAAACTGCTAGCTAAATATCTACTAAAGATAAATAATAAATAAACACATGCAGGGTTTGAAAAGGGCGTGTTTTGTACTCAGCATCTTTGGCTCCTGCAACATTCTTTACAATTTCATTTAGAATCAATCATTTCCAGGAGTGATACCATTCTCCCACAACCTGAAAAGGTGTTTCCAGCTTGGAAGCTATGAGATTGACATTTTTATTCTTGAGCATAACCATTTTCATTCCATAAATATCAATGCAAAGTATGAAAAGGAAATAATCTACAAAGAAAGATAAAGCAAGACATATGATTCTTTCTTTCTTGTACAGGTTTCCCTCAGATGACAGTATGTGAGGATAAACCAATAAACAAATAGAAATAAGAATTTGTTAGTGTTCCATAACTCTCTTCCCATCCTAACAATTCTATGGGTTTCTTCTGCTGCTCCCCTCCTTTTTTGCTTTTGTTATTTTCATTCTCCCTCACTTTCCTTTTCTTTTCTATGTCCTGAAGACTAGAATTCAAAAGTAGGTGTAAGAGGTCGTCGGAGTACTCTTACTTTTTTGTTTTGTAGCATTTTTTCCTAATTTCTAAAAATTAATTAATTAATTAATTTTTATTCATTTCCACAAGATTTTGAGTTCCAAATTTTCTCCCCTTCTCCCAACCCAAGATGGCATAGATTCTGAATACCCCTTCCGCCAGTCTATCCTTCCTTCTATTATTCCCCTCCTCCTTATTCCCTTCCACCTTACTTTCCTGAACAATTGAGTTTCTATTGTTATTCCCTCTTGGAGTAATCTCTTTTGGGTTTCTGGAACAGTAGCTTAGTATTCCTGGCCTTGTGTAGGAGGTAAGATGGGAAGGAATTTCCCCTTTAGGTGACTAATCTAGTAACCTCACTTACTGAACACCTGTTTTTATCTATTATAGCTATTGTAAATGGAAAGGGGGATGGCGGATTAATAGTTTTGTCACTGTTTTTCCCTTTTTGATGACCTTTTTGATCCCTTACCTTTTCACATATTTGCCTTGAAAGAGCTTCACTAAATCTATTTTACAATATAAGGTGAACTACTGAACCCTAAAATAACCTTTAGAAAAAAATTAAAACTAAGTTATTTTGAAGGGTCAAAGGGTAGCTAAATGTCATCCATGCCCGCTGTGTTCTTACTCTCTGAGCTATATTTACTCCTGGAAAAAAGTAAAATTTCAAGAGATTTTTCATTACATCAAAGAAAAATAAGACTTAGAAATTCCAAGAGCACTATACTTTTTTTTAATGAAATTTTACTTTATTTTCTTTTTTTAATCAAATGTTTTATTAACTTCTAGTTTACATCATTCATTTCTACAAGATTTTGAGTTACAAATGTTCTCCCTGATTTTCCCAGTCTATCACCCCAAAATACTCCCTCCTCCAATCAGCTGTCTCCTATACCTTCTCCCATATCCCCTCCAAATTACCAGTAGGGCGTGGTGGATCTCTATGTCCCAGTGCCTGTATGTCTTATTTCCCAGTTACATGTAAAATAATGTTAATAATATTGTTTATATATATATATATGTATATATATACACATGTATTAAAAATTTGATTTTAAAAATTTAAATTCTAGATTCATTCCCATCCTCCCTTGTCACCCACCCTTACTAGGAAGATAAGCAATTCAGTATAGGTTGAACATGTGTAGCTATGCAAAACATTTCCATAGGGGATATATTGCAAAAGACTGACTATATTTCCCTCCCTAATCCCACCTCCCACTTGTTCTATTCTCTACATTGATCCTGTCCTTTTTCTTTTTTTTACTTTTTGGAGTGGGGAGGGTAGGGCAATTGGGATTAAGTGACTTGCCCAAGGTCACACAGCTAGTTTTATTTTTCTGTCAAGTGTATGAGGCTGGATTTGAACCCAGGTGCTCCTGACTCCAGGGCTGGTGTTCTACTCACTGTGCCTCCTAGTCACCCCAATCCTATCCCTTTTCAAAAGTGGGTGCTTCCAACTTCCCTTTCCCCCCCTAGCCTGCCCTCCCTTCCATCATCCCCCCTCTCATCCCCTTCCTCTCTACTCTCCTGTAGAGTAAGATATCCTATTTGGTCTGTATGTCATTCCCTCCCTAAGCCAAATTCAATGAGAATAAAGTTGAACCATTCCCTTTTGCCTTCCTGTTCTTCCCCTCCATTGTAACCATTTTCCCTTGCCTCTTCTATAAGAGATAGTTTACCCCATTCTGTCTCTCCCCATCTCCTCTCATTATATTCATCTCTCACCTCTTAATTTCACCTTTTTAAGTATCATCCCTTCCTATTAAATTGGTCCTGTGCCCTCTATCTATGTATACCTGTATACATATATACACACATTCACATATGTATTCATATACCCATATAGCCTCCTATATAGACACATATATAGATACATACATACACACACATTTCTATTCCCTTTAACTATTCGTAAACTGAGAAAAGTTTCATAAGTTACAATTATGATTTTTCCATGTAGGAATGTAAATAGTTCAACTTTGATAAGTTCCTTATGATTTCTTTTCCCTCTTTACGTTCTCATGCTTCTCTGGCTTCTGATATCTCAATGTCAAATTTTCTATTCAATTCTGGTTTTTTCATCAAGAATGCTTGAAAGTCCTCTATTCCACTGAATGACCATCTTTTAGCCTGAAACATGATACTCAGTCTTGCTGGATAGGTGATTCTTGGTTTTAATTCCAACTTCTTTGACATCTGGAATATCATACTCCAACCCCTTTGATCCCACAGTGTAGAAGCTGCCAGATCCTGGGTTATCCTGATTGTGTTTCCACAGTATTCAAATTGTTTCTTCCTGGCTGCTTGTAATATTTTCTCCCTTGTCTTGGAATTCCAGAACCTGGCTATAATATTCCAAGGAGTTTTCTTTTTGGGATTTTTTTCAGGAGGTGATTGGTCGATTCTTTCAACCTCTATTTTGCCCTCTGGTTCTAAAACATCAGGGCAATTGTTCTTGAGAATTTCTTGGAGGATGATTTCTAGGTTCTTTTTTTTTTCATGTCTTTTAGGTAGTCCAATAATTTTTAAATTATCTCTCCTGGATTTATTTTCCAGGTCAGTGGTTTTCCCAATGAGATATTTCACATTGCCTTATATTTTTTCATTTGTTTGGATCTGTTTAATGGTATCTTGATTTATCATAAAGTCACTAGCTTCCATTTGCTCCAATCTAATTCTGAAGGAATGATTCTCTTCAGTGAGCTTTTCAGATTCTTTTTCTATCTGGCAAATTTGGTTTTTTAAGGCATTCTTCTCCTCATTGCCTTTTTGAGCCTCTTTTGCCATGTGATTTCATCTAATTTTAAGGTGTTCTTTTCTTCAGTCAGTTTGTTGACTCTCATTTCATAATTTTCTTGCATCGTTCTCATTTTCTTCCCAATTTTTCTTCCACTTCACTTATTTGGTTTTCAAAATCCTTTTTAAGGTCCTCTATGGCCTGTAACCATCTCGCATTTTTCTTGGAAGCTTCTGGTGCAGCAGTTCTGACTTTGTTGTCTTCCTCCTGTTCCATGCTTTGGTTCTTTTTGTACCCAAAATATGAGTGTAAAGTTAGGTTGCTCTTTTTTCTTTGCTTCCCTTGTTTGCTCATCTTGCCACTCAGTTACTTGACTTTTAGGCTTTTTGCCACAGTAGGACTCTGCTACCAGACAGGGGAACTTCATACCAAATGCTGGGGTTTTCTCAGCTGTTGAAGGTATCAGTTGGGTTCCCTCTGTGAAGCCTCCACACCCTCTGGCAAGCTGATCACACACCCCAGGACCTCCACCCTAGACTGCAATCCAGATCCAAGCAGTTTAAAGCAAGAGTGATTACCCCTCAGACTGGTTGCTTGGTCCCCCTACATCTGCAGATCAGAAGTTGAAACTGCTACATGGTGATAGCTGCAGTGCCTCAGCAGCTTCTCGCCCCAGGGACAGAGGTTGACCATACTCCCAACTACTGGATCCCAAAGTCCACACTGCACTGATCTCTCACTATGTCGTTAGCATGTGTGTGTTGATAATTCTGGAAGCCACCATAGCTGCTGGTGATCTGAAGTCCCTCCAGCAGGAGGCTGGTCAGGCCCGCCCTGGGGCTAAAACCTTGGGCTGGTGCTTGGGGCCAGGGTGGGCTCCCAGAGCACTGTGCTGGTCACTTGCTGCTGGGCCTCTGGCTGCTGGCCTGCTCAGCTGTCCTCAGTGGGAGGTTAGCTTATCTGTGTCACTTTGTGGGTGTTGTAGCTCCAAAGTTTCTTCAGAGTCACCTTTTACATGAATTGGAGGAGGTGAGAGCTGGAGCCCTGTGGGAGTCCTGTTTCTACTCTGCCATCTTGACTCCAGCCCCCCAAGAGCATTTATTAGTAAAGATATTACAATTTACAACAGAAAGAAAACTTAGAGTTTATCTGTTCCAAAGCCCTCATTTTACAAATGAAAATAAAATTGTTGAGAAGTTAAATTACTTGTTCAGGTTCATGCAGACAGCAAATAGCTAAGCATGGATTTGAACTTTTTCCTCTGATGCGCTATATAATTTTAATTCCACAATTCTCTGCTGCTTGTTTGATATGAAGCAGAATACTTTATTTTAAGTAGAAAAAGTTTCCTTATAGAAACCATCTTATTCTATGCTAACCTACCAAAGATTTCGAGCTGAATAGGACGTTAGATGTGATCTACTACTTCCCTTTCATTTTAAAGATGAGGAAGCTGAGATTCAGAGAAGTTAAGTGATTTGCTCAGCATTATGCAGAAGGTAGTAGCCTTGTCACAATTCAAACACAAATTTGATGTTTCCAAATCTTTTCACCAAAATCCTGTATTCTTTTCTATTGGTCACACTTTGTAGTAGATGCATGAGGCAGCTTAGACTTGGGAGTTCAAATCCTACCTCTGACATTTAACTATCTATCTGGGTGGCCATGGGCAAGTAATTTATTTAATCTTTATATGTCTCCGGAAATTAAATCTTATTCAGGTAAGTGGAGGCTTCCATACCAAGAAATCTCTATACTAGGGGAGTTGGAAAATATGAAGTAGGGAAATTGTAACCTTGGTTTGTATTTTAATATTTTGACGACCCAAACTAAATTATAATTCTTTAATGCAAAGTCTTTGACACCTAAGACACCTCAGGTGGTTTGGCATACAGTAAAGGTTCCTGATGACTGGATTTCATTTGAAGAAAATGAAACAATTAAGCATTCAATGGAAGGAAACAAGAAAATGGTACTCAGGGATCCAACAAACAGTGAAATGAAAGCTTGAGAGGGCCTGTGAATCCATGTAAGAAATTTTGGGACTGGCTGAGGGAGACTAGAAGAGTGCTAAGGATGGATATAGCAATAATGATTTATCAAAATGGATAATAACTCAGCAGGTAGGGATTATTCTAGTCTAAAGAACAGTCTGGAAGAAGGTGAGCTTGTCTTGACTTCAGGCATTGTGGTTCTGACAGATAGTGAGGGAAAAGTCAGTTAAGACTCAAAACAAATGCAAAAGTCATGGTTGAGGTGATGAGAGGATTACCAGGACAGTGATGAATAAAAAGATCCCAGAGAAGAGAGAGCATGGAGACTCACAGGACAATATGAATAATGATATGACCAGAAGAAAAGGAGTCAAGCAGAATGAGAAGTTTAAAGTGTACATTTTTAGGAAAGGGAATAAAAGCCAGAAAACAATTTATTTTTTCTCCTCACAGGACACAGAAAAAAAAAGATATGGATGATCTGAATATCTCAAGGTTTTATAACTTCTAAGACCACCATATCTGATTGATTGTTTTTAAGATTTAATTATTTAAGTGTGTATATATATATATGTATATATCTGGGGCTTGGGACCATAACTTGAGTTAGCTCCCTGGTGGAATTGACTTTTTTAAAGTTATCTTAGTCTAGTAGTCATATGCCTTCTTTATAGTCAAAGATAATACAGCTACTCATCTTTTAAAACTATTTTAGCTCTTTTAAACATTAGTTTCAGCATTCTTATTGATGTACTTATTTTTAGGAGAAAAGTAATAGGAAATGATAACATTTTAAAGCATGAACAAACTAAAAGGAATGAACTTTTGAACTATTCCTGTCTTCTCTTTCCACTTTTTAGCATTTTTTTAACCTTGTCCTTACATTTCCTTTCCAGTTCTCAGCCAATTGAATTATTCATACCCTGGTAGATTTCTACCTACTACCCTTTCTTCTTTGAGTTTTGACACAGCAGAATTGCTAGGAACAGGCCACTTTGGATGTAAAAGCCTTTCAGTGAACTGAGTGGCTATCCTTAATTGAACTCTCTGGGGGTTTGTTGGTAGCACATATTCAGGTTTTGTTCGAACAAGACCTCTGACTTTTTTTGGTTGGTATTTTTGATTCATACTTACCTGAGAATTCAAAGGCCACAGGATAATGATCTTTTATAATGGTTTAGTGGATACAAGAGGAGACTTGGTGTCCAGAACACCTGAGTACAAATCTGGCGTCATATGTTTAATATTTGTGTCACCCTGCACAAGTCACTTAATTGCTCTAATCCTCAGTTTACTTATCTTTAAAATAGGGACAAATATAGTATCTACCTCACAGGGTTTTCATGAGGATCAAATTATTTAATATATGTGAATAACTCTGCAAACCTTAAAGTATTATATAAATGCTAGCTGTTACAAAATAATCAATAATAATAAAACTAGTTATTTAGAAGCAGCATCTTGTTCATAGTCTTCTGCTTCTCTAATGTACCAACTCAGTGTCATCCTCAATTCCTCATACTCACTCCAAAATTCAAACTGTTGATAATTCCTGCATTTTCTAGCTTTGAAGCATTTCTCCTGTATACCACCTTCTCTCCACACACATTAACAGCAGGCTTTGTCATTTCATGGCTATACTATTGCAATAGATTACTGGATTATCTCCTGGCCTTAAGTCTCTCACCATTCCAGTCCATCTTTTCTGCTGATAAAGTGAAATTTCTAAAACTCACATTTATAATTCTCTCCCTACTCACTACTCAATAAACTCCGATGGCTCCCTATTATTTTGAAGATCAAATATGAAATCCTCTTACATACGAGTATCCTTTTAAACTTACCCCTTTATAAATTTACAGTTTTCTTTGCACACGATATTCCATTTCCTAACTTTCAACTGGCCATCTCCTTTGCCAGGAATGTTTTCCCTCTTCACTTGGATTGCCTGGCTTCCGACAAGAAGACTCCACTTAAATTTTATATTCTTCAAAAGGCCTTCACTGGTCTCTACCAATGTTAGTGCCTGCTTTCTGGGATTATCTCCTATTTACACTGCATCCATCTTATATGTGCATGATTTTTTGCACATTATTTCCCCCATTGTAATGTGAGATTATTAAGGGTAAGGCACTATCTTTTTTTTTTTAATTATTTGGATTACTGACTCTTAACCTAGTATCTGGCACATAGTAAGTATTCAATGAATGTTTGGTGATCAATTAGCATAAAAATTTGGTATTGTTATTCTTTGTGAGTTGACAAATTATGTAACTAAATATATTTATTTTCATAATTCTTTTTAGTGAAGAGAATGTCCTCTTTTTGTTTCTACTTCTTCCATTCCCTTATTTTAGTTAGCTTTCCCTTCTTCTTTCTCTCCCTCTTTCCTTCCTACTTTTTTTCCTTTTCTTCCTTCCTCTTTTCCTTTCTATCTTTCATTCTCTTTCATTCTATCCCTTCTCCTTTCTTTCTTTTATATGTTCCTTTCCTTCATACTGTAGCACAATTTTCATGGAGCAAATAGAAGCAGAAAATCAGAAGAAATATCTCTATATCTCCTAACTCTAGTCTTGTTAATATGGAACATGTATTATGTTATGATGAACCTTTTTAATAAAGATGGAATCTTGTTGGCATAACACATTTCCTTGTTTCACAGAAGTTATTTTAAGAATTAGTTACTTAATATAGAATCTTCATTCTAAAATAAGAAAAACTATTTGTTATTTTATCTGAATTAGACTGATGGGGAGGTGGGGAGAAAAGTTCCTGACGAATAAATAAAACTACAGGATATAATAATATAATTTAGTTAAAGAAAATCAATGATGCTTTAGCTTTTTTCTTTTTTTTTGAAACACATATATTTCAAAAATTGGATAATTGCTTCTTATTCTAATATATATGTATACATACACACACACACACATATATATATATATACACACACACACACACACACACATTGAAAATTTTGCACTGTGGCAACTAGAACAGAGGAAAGGAATCTGGCTTTGAAGTAAGAGGAATTGAATTTCTATCCAAACTTTCATAACCAATACCAGTATGACCTCAAGTAAGCTACCTCACCTGACTTGGTCTCAATTCCTCATCAATAAAATAGTTTGACTAACTGACTGAGAAGTATACTAGTCTTAAAGATGTCTTCTAATGTAGTCCCACCTAATTATGACCAGGACACAATTTTGAGATGACAGACATTATCGAGCAATGCCAGCATTTTTTAAATACATAGGACCATAAATCTCAAGCTATAATGGTTTCTTAGCTGGCATCTAGTCTAACCCTCTCATTTTTTGGATGAGGAAGGTGATGAAGAAAGAGGTTAAGTGACTTATTTATGGTAATAGGGCAAGACTTTAGCTTTCACCAGGAAGAGGGCAATATTTTTTCAGGTTCACTAAACAAAAAATGCTTAATCATTGCAAATGTCCCTCAAACAATACACAAAAGCAAATAAAATATCATCAATAGATTCTGGTGCTCTTTTAAAGCCATGTTACTATTTGTCAAGGAAAAAAATGTAGCTCCTTTTTTATTGTTGGTGTTTTTGGAGCATTTAGTCCTATTTGGAAATAAATGATGAGTTTTAGACAAGGAAAAAAGTCTACATATTCATGAAGAATGACATCTCACTCTATTCTGCAATTTTTAATGAGTAAAAAAAAAGATTAGGATGCACACAGGAGTGTGTCCATACAATTTTAACAATCAACTTTTCATTGGGGGGAAAGTGTAAGCATGGCATTTATAAGTTTAATTTACATTATTGCTATTTTTTTTTATCACTTTACAGGAGTCTATAAATCAACAAAAATAAGCCTTGACTTGTAGCACTTTCCAATTTCCTGTGTGTAAATACGCTGGAATTTTAACAATTGACTTTCATCAGTAGGTACAAGCTTGTCATTCATAGCAGTAAATTATAATGATATCATAATAACTACATGTATATTTCATAAATTGGTTATGGGATCTTATTTTCAAAATATATACATTTTGATATACAGCATGGTACAATGGAAAGAAAGCCAAATTTGGAAAAAGAAGATTTAACTTTGGATCTTGATTCTTTTCCTTACTACCTAAATTATCTTGAGTAGATCAGGTCTCATGAGTAGGTCTTAGTTTCCTTACCTATAAAAAAGGAGTTTAAACTAGATGATTATTAGATTCCTTTATAGTTCTAAATCTTTGGTTCTCTGTAGAAGTCTGTATAAGCAATTTGTGTGTAATGATAACTTCCCTGCACAACTTTTGATGAGATTAAAGTGAAATGATACACGAAATAACTTTACAAAAGAAAAAAGAAAAAAAAATCCTATACATTAACTGACCACAAGATGCAAAATCTGTGTATGGTTAATATTACTTCTTCTAAAGTGTTTACAGACCATTTAACATCCTAAATCTAAATTTCATTCACAAATAGAGGGTTAAATTGCTTCATGCATCAGCTATGTTTCTAATCAGTTTTGTTTAAAGCAAAATCTATTTAAATGTCACCCTCCCTCTGATGTGACTGATGAATGTGTGATTTATACTACACAAACAACAGAGGTTTTTTCCCAAAGCTTCCTGGGCTCTTCTCAGATGCTTGGAGCAGCTGCCTGCTGGTTACTTCTTGATTTTTCAGTGGCATCCTCATTCTCATGTTAATTAACCTGGAGCTTCTGGCTTCTTCATCTTTTTAGGTCCCGATGCAAGGGGTAGCATGCTATAAGGGAAAATACTCTAGTTTTATGGCCATTTATTTAATCCCTCTTAGCCTTTGTTTCTCATTTGTAAAATGAACTCATTGGAATATATGTCTTTAAATTTCCCTTTCCAACTCTAGAGCTGTGATCCCATCCCACCCACCCACCCCACCATACTCTACTAGGTCTTATATTTAATTTTTTTCATGCCCAAACTCTCTTAAAATATTCTGCCTTGGTTTTCTCTGTTACTCACTCAGCCACAGATAGCCACATCATCCATTGCACTCACCTTTTCCCCAAACTCAACTGGTGAGGAGTTGGAGGTGAGGTCAGTGGTGGGGGGAGCACACAGGGAATAAGTGCTACATCAATATTTCTGTTGGCTCCATTATAATTTCAAAGATCTATTTCTGACAGAGAAAATTAGCCTCACCACAATAAAAGCGCCCTTAAGAATTTTGACATCCACGTCAAGGGTACATCCTACCTTTGCCAATGTGAAATATATTTGCATTAATTTGCCTTTATCCTATTCTCCTTCTCTACCCTACCCACCCCCACCTACCACTAAACAAAGTCCTAGTGCAGTGCTACATGACGGCACGGAGGTGGCCCTGGGTCCTTGAAGGTCATGCTATAAGATCACCTTTTCCAGTCTCTAGCAAATTAGAAAAAAACCAAAATACTTTGCCTATAACCTCAGTGATCCTGATGTCTGAGGATCAACCCAGCTAGTGATACTCATCACCATCAAGTTGATTGCTAGGTATTGAAAATAACTCTTGGTCAATCCCTCTTCCTCTTCCATAATAACCACAATAGAGTAGAAAAGTCAGGGAAAGTTACTAAAAATAGTGCAATTTTTAGTCCAACTGCAAGCACTACTTCAATTTTTAGTATTCTTCATATAAAAATATTATCTGGTAGACAATGAGTTGAAACACAGGACTGTAAGAAATAACCATGTCTGTGTTGATATCCTCACTGTAAAATGGGGGTTCTTTCTTTTGTTTTCAGTATGCATCATGTGAGCCTGGTGAAGCCTATAAACTCTCTATTTGAATAATGTTTTAAAGTTGTTGAAGAAAATGCTAAGTTTTAGTTAGAGATCAGTATATTAATAAGTAAGTAAATAAATAAAGGGTTGTTTTTGTGGTTTTTTGCCATCCATGTTCATGAACACCTGACATCTATCCATGGATTCCAGATCAGAACCACTGAAGTAAATGAAACCAGAAGACACTTTTAAAATTCAAAGGAAGGGCATCTCTTGGAATGTCTTCAAAGAATCAGTTCACAGAGATGAAAAAAAAATGTCTTCATTACCCATCAAAATCTGCAAGAAGTTTCATTTCACAGGACACTTGGTCATCTCACTTTGCAATGCTAGGGACAAATATATGCACATTGCTAACTATGAAAGAAATTGAATCTTAGCCAACAAAATCTGTTGCAGTAGGTGAAGAAAAATTTAAATCATCCATCCATCAATCACGATACATTAAGTATCTACTCTCTGCCACACACCAAACCAAGCACTAGAATAAAAAAAAAAGGCAAAAGATAGTCCCTGCCCTCAGGAAATTCCCAATCCAAAGGGGAGAGACAACATGCAAATACATATAGACAAAAATAATCAACAGAGGGAAGACACTAGAATTAGAAAGGCTAGGAAAGAATTCTATAAAAGATGTTATTTTAGTTGGGATTTAAAATAAACCAGGAAAGACAATCAATAGATATGAGGAGGGAGATCATTCCAGGCATGAGGGATAGCCAGAGAAAATATCTAGAGCTGAAGGATGGGGTGTCTTGCTTGTGAAACAGTAAAGAGGTCAGTGTCACTGAATTGAAGAATGTGTGACAAAGAATACAGTGTAAGAAAAATGAAAAATTAGGACAGTTATATCACAAAGGGCTTGCCTTGAACACCAAATAGGAGATTTTGTATTTGAATGTGGAGATGATAAGGAGTCATTGAAGTTTTATGAATAGGAGGTTTACATATGTGAATGTATACTTTAAAAAAATCTATTTTTTTTAGCTGAACTGAGGATGGATTAGAGTGTGAAGATAGTTCAGGCAGAAAGACCAACCGGTCATCTATTTCAGTAGTCCAGGTGCAGGTGATGAGGACTTGAACCAGAGTGGTGGCTGTGAAGGAAGAGAAGGAGACATATTTGAAAGATGTTGCAGGGCTGAAATTGATAGACTTTGGCAACAGATTGGATATGGGGAGGGAGAGATAGTGAGAAGTTAAGATAACCCCTAGGTTTTGATCTTGAGGAACTGGAAGGATGTTATGAAAATAATTTGAAAAAATTGGCAAAATTCTCCATATTAAGTCATTATATATTTTGATTATGTATGTGTTGTGATCTGCCTCACTGAGGGGATTACTTGATTGTATGTGATCAAAGATCTACTGGAGTATACAGTAGTACCTGGTGGTTTTAATTCAAGGGAGGAGGGTGACACCAGAGATATATTTTTGAATAATGCTGTTTGGTATTAGGAAACTAATGAAGTTACTACTTATAGACTGAAATAGGAGTGAAGAGGAGGAGTAGGTTTAAGAGTTAAAGGAAATTCATTTTTTGGCATGTTGAGTCTTGATGTACTCATGGTACACCCATGTAGAGACAGTTCAGGAGGTAATTGGAAATACAAGATTCATGCTAGGAAAAGATGTGAGAGCAGATGTTCATAGTTCATTCATTCAACAAAAATCATGTTTTAATGTGCAAAGAATTGTTCTGGAAACAAAGTTAGAAAGGAAAAAAAAAAGACCCAGTTCATGGGTGGGTGGGAGAAACATAATGCGGACACAGTTATATATAATGCAAATTGGGCTAAATACAAAATAGATAAAGGAAATATTCTGCCAAAAAGCAGTGGGAAAATTTGAGGAGTAAAAACACTTTCAGTTAGGGAGAGGAGATCAAGGAAGACTTCATGGAAGAGGTAATACGTGAATTTATCCATGAAGAAAGAAAGGATTCTGAAAGGGTAGAAGGAGGAAAGAATATATTCTGGGAATAATGGACTATTATTATAGCAGTCCTGACAGGAGACAAGGAAAATTATAAAGCCAAGAAAGAGATGGAAAAAAGTAAGGCCAAAAGAGAAGGGAAGAAACAGGAAAATATGAAAATGGGTGGAATTAAAAAAGAAACTAGTAAAGGTGAATCTAACAAACAGGCTTAGAAACTTGGGAAAAAAGCTATGGAACCAAACACCAGAAGAAGAGCTGAAAACCAAGAGAAATGAACAACAATAGATGAGACTTGAATCTACCCCTTTACTGTTAGTCAATATGACATGTGCATTCCATTCTAGGGTAGATAATCACATAATTTCTAGCAACTTCAGCCCATATATGGGAATAACATTTACTACAACTATTCTTTAAGTTCCTATTACAATTTTATTAACTCTTTATGAACCTGGGTATGAGTATTTTCTCTTATTCTGCTATGTTAATACTTTCCTATGTTTAATCCCTTAGTAGCCTGAGTGTATATAAGGGAGCTAAAGACATTTTTGGAGAAGTAAAGCAAGCAAATTTTATATGTATATAAACATATAGATATTAATATAGATATATTTTATCATGGATATGTCATGACAAGAGGGAAACTTCACATTGGAGTAACACCATGATTAATACACATAATCAAAGATTGTAAGAGATGGAAATAATCTCCTATGTCATCCAGTCTGAACTGCACCTTACCAAGAATTCTCTTTCCAACACTCTTGACAAATATTAATCCTGTCACTCTGCCAAAGACAGCCACATCTAGCTTTGGATAGCTGTAATTGTTAGGATTTTTTCCCTTTACATCCAGCCTTCATTTGTCTTTTCATACTGTCTACCCATTGTCCCTTGATCTGATCCAGGAATCCAACTGAATAATGCTAATTCCACTTCCGTGTTGTGGCCTTTCAAATGCTTGGAGACATTTCTAAGTCTTTGTTAAACTGAGTTACTTCAACTAATAGAGGGAGAAAACACTGAGAAGAAGAGAGAAGGTGAATCAAGGAAAGTCAGAGATGAGCCCTGAAGAAAGAAAAAAAGATTATGAAAGGGAAAGAGGAGAAAGTACCTTCCAGGCATGAAGCACAATTTGAGTGCTATCCTCCTTTGATAGTCAGGAAGCATTTTGTATGAGAATTCCCTATATCAATGAAATTGCAGGTCCAGTCCCTATTCCTACCTTTTACCATGTCCTGATATGTCAGTGTGTGCTTCTTGTGTTATTATGGTTTCTCACTTTAGGGAGCACATATTGCTTCTTGTCCTTCTTTTTCCTACAACAGATGCCTCTAAACTAAATACAAACTATAAATTTGGTCTGATTAAGTCAGAGTCACTCAGAAGTATCACCTTCTAGACCATCAGTAGGGTGTTCTGGGGTGGGCTAACATTCAGTGTATGTACACCTCTGATGGGGAACAGAGGAACAAGTGGTAAGAATTTGCTATTTCCTGAGGAGTATGGGGTGAGCAAGAATGTGCCAGGTAGAAGTTTTTAGCCTGCATTGATCCCAAATTAGATTGTCAAGGTGAAGAAGTCTCTGTGAAAGTGATTCATAGTATAGTCTCCTTTATAAATTGAAAGAACTTAGATAATTAAATCTACAAAAGATAGAAAGGGAATAAGTATTTATATAGTGCCTATTATATGCCAGGCACTATGCTAAATGAGCACTTTACATAGCTCTCATTTGATCCTCCTAACAACCCTGTGGGGTGAGTGTTGCTATTTTCCCCATTTTACCATTGGAGAAACTCGGGTAGACATGAATTAAGTGACTTGCTAAGGGCTGCAGAGCTAGTAAGTATCTGAGGCTAGATTTGAATTCTAATATTCCTGACTCCAAGCCCACTGTTCTATCCACTGTGCCATTGAACTGCCTCAGAATGACTTCAAACATTCATTTGAAAGTCATCATGTGCAAGAGGGCTTGTTGAATTGGGAACTAGGAAGCAAGCCTAGAAACAATGGGTAGATGTGGAGAAAAGGAGCAATAAGGTGGCACCGTGGAGAGAGCAGCAGCCTTGGAGTCAGCAGGACCTGAGTTCAAATCCAGCCTCAGACACTTACCAACTATATGACCCTGGGCAAATCACTTAATCCCAATTAACTACACTTACACTAAAATGGTGATTTGCTGCGGCAGCTAGGTGATACAGTGAATAGAGTACCAGTCCCAAAGTCAGGGGGACCTGAATTTAAATTTGGGCTCAGACACTTGTCACTTACTAGCTTTGTGAGGACTTAGAGAAGTCACTTAACTCCAATTATCTTGCCTTCCCCCTCCAAAAACATAAAATAAAATTAAATGATGAGTTGTCCAGATGGAACCTATTCAATGAATAAAATGAGGTTGGCTCTCTGGCAACCACAAAAATTTGTTCCCTTTCTGGGAACCAAAGATGTACAGTTTGTTTTTGATGATTGTAGACACTGGGAGAAAATTTCCTTGGGGGTGGGAATTAGCATTTATTAAATTACTACTATGTGTCAGGCACAGTGGTAAGCATTGTAAAAATATTATCTTATTCGGTCTTCACAACAACACTGTGGGAAAGGCATTATTACTATCCTCATTGGATAGTTGAGGAAACAGAGGTTAATTGACATGCCTACTGTGACACATCTAGTAAGTGTATGAGAATGTATTCCATGTCTAATGCTCTATCTACTGTGTCACCTAAATGTCTCTAAGGATAAAAACTTATGATAGATCCCAAAAGCTGGAGCCCAATTATCAGTCCCTGGGCTAGAGAAGGAACTTAAGAGACTGAAAGCTAAACTATCTCTAGCACCCCAAATATAATTCCTTTCTGAGGAGAATACAAAGCATAATAAGGTTTTGCTATGAGTATGGAGTGCCACAGAGGTTCTTAAATTAGGGCTTGGATTTGAAAGCTGGATTCCTTGAACAAAAGGATAAGAATGTCATCACTTGTTTACAATCAACCCTGAGTCTTAACAAATAAATATGACCATTGTGGCCACCGTCTAACAAGAACAAAAATTGAACTTGATCCATGGAAGCCTAGAACTTGGACCCTTGAGCTATTGGTTCCATTTTCATAAAAGTAGGCAAATGAGATCACCAAGGAAGAGAGTAAAGAGTGAGGCAAGAAGCCTCCAGACTGAGTGTTGGTGGACTTCCACATGTAGGGGGCAGTGAGTATTGAAGTTTTCTTTCATGTTAGGGTGACTAATTTACAACCCAAGACTGTTGAATGTTGGAAAGAGGGTGATGAGGTCAGTGGTTAAAAACCTTCCTCAAAATCTAAAGCTGTTGGGCTGCAGGTAGTGCTTTGTCAAGATACAACACGGTATCTTCATTTCTGTTCTTTTGATGCAGTTCCATTAAGCTATTTCAGTTTATACAACATCTGTGTCAGGCTGGTCTGATCCTTCCTGGAAAAATAAATATTTATGGTGCAGTAGAGAACACCAGTGGCAGATGGGTCAGCCACAGTTCAAGAGCTATAGCACTTATTGACAAATTGGGAACATAACAACCCATACCCTTAAAAGGATCCTCAGCATGTAATATATCATTTTAAGGTCAAAGGCCTGCAAAATAACAACCACTGATCGAAAATGGGTCTGAAAAGTCAGTATTCACATCTCCTAATGTCTGACCTTTTTTTATTATCTATCAATAAAAAATGTCGACACACTCCTAAAAGATGGCATTTAGGTGGTTTCTCTGCTAAAAGGTGTATCCAATTAACCAACCATTATTACTGGCCAGGTTAAGTGAAGGCTTCTTTATGCATTGATGTCAGTCATGAAAAAATTAATGTCATTTCTTGCTATGTGTAGTCAGATTATTGACTGGCTAAATCTATGCTTAAATTCCATATTAAATTAAAAGAAAGAACAAAATGATGAAAGGAAAATACTATGTGCAATTTTTAAGACTCAGGGCAATATAAAACAAATTATTGATTCTAAAAATGAGAAATGGGAGAAAGTAAATACAGTTGGTCTAATGATCACAGCAAACAGATGTTTGTTGAATCAAATTTAATTTCTTAGAGTTTTGCAATGTGTCAGTAACCATAATGAGGAGGCCAAAGTAGCCTAGAAACTGCTAGCTAGGTATCAATCCCATTACTGGGCAAAAAGAACTGTCAGTGAATGACAACATTCAATTGGAGCAATATATCATTTTCAAAACAGTACAGCTAATGATGATGCAAAATTTCAAGAAATATTTCCTCTCAAAACAACAGCAAAGCAGTACAAGAGGAAAAGAGATTGTATAAAGCTTGTTGCCAGACACTAAGGCCTTTTTTAATCATTTGATAAATGAAACTGGAAGCTCAACAGCAAACAGACATGGGATCTGATAGATCTAGAAGAATTTCTAATAATGGCTTAATGATTGATCATCTATAGAGTAATTATTAAAATTTGTAAACCACTTCACACATGTTATCTTAATATTCATTTTTGAAGCAGGTATTACAGGCATTATCATAAGTATTGTACTTATGAAAAGATTTTTGGCCCAGAAAACCTAAGTGAATTGTCCAAGGTCACATAGCTAGGAATTAACAGAGCTAGGATTTGAACTTAGATCTTCTGATGTCAAACTTAGGGCTGGATCAGCTGTAACATGATATCTTCCAAAATCTCAAAGAAGATATTATACAAGAATGAAAAAAAGATTCCAATTGGCATCATTTTAAAAAAATCAATAAAAAATACACTAGGGACTACTGAACAGAAAACTTAATTTCTCCTCTCTAGATGAATAGGAAAAAGAATTTGAGTTTGTGTCTGATAACATGTGGGAAACTATCTATTCCTTTCACTGAGGCTAGGATTCTCCCTGTCTTAAAATTCCATTTCCTCCCCAACTCTAGGACTCAGAATTATGTAACACCATGATCATTTAAAAGTCAAAATTTCAGATAACTCAATGGGTAAAGGATAGCTGCATGGTGACTGTAAATAAGTTTTGGCATATTGCTAGTGATGACTTGGACATAAAGAGTGGAATAAGAAGTATCATCAAGTATAATGAAAGGAAGTTTACAGATTTTATCTAAGTGTTTTGGTTGTTATTTTTGTTGTTGTTGTTGTTGTTTTCAATATAGGAGCTCTTCCTTTTAAGAAGATCTAAACTTTTGGCTTAGCAGACACTTTTGAGAATTTTGTGAGGTACATGGTATTTAAGTGATTTGCTTGGTATCAGATTGTAAGTGTCAGAGCTGGAACTTGAACCCAGGTCTTTTGATTCCAAGGTCTACATTAATTGAATTACATTAACCTCTAGGTGGTAAAGGATTTTGGGGTCCCAGGGCCTTATTTCTTAGAGTTGGAGAGTAGGTGGAAAGAGGCTACCTCTCACCTGTCATAGCAACTTATTTATTGATGCTGCTAAATCAAGTAATATATATCCAGAAAAAAGTGAATTAGTAAGGAATAAGATGCATTTACAATAATGGCATTAAATGAAAAAAGGTATTATGTTGTTATCCCCCCAAATATTAATAAATCCAGAAGAAGGCCTGTGAAAAATATTATTGATCATCTATGGAAGCTTTATGGAAGGACACAATAAACAAGAATCATCTGGTAACCATATATACCAGTGGCAGAAATATTCCTGTATTGAGAAGAATGTAGATTCATTCATATATTTATAGGA
This sequence comes from Petaurus breviceps papuanus, assembly GCF_028583685.1. Classification (NCBI taxonomy): domain Eukaryota; kingdom Metazoa; phylum Chordata; class Mammalia; order Diprotodontia; family Petauridae; genus Petaurus; species Petaurus breviceps. The sequence goes on from NW_027187351.1 coordinate 8,665,783, forward strand.
TCATAGATTTAGAGATGGAATCTATTTTTGACATTAGCTAGTCAAATTTTCTCATTTCACAGATGAATTAACTAAGGCTTAGAGTGGTTAGGTGACTTGCCCATGGTCAAAGAGCTAATATGTGGAAGATGTGAACTTAGGTCCTCTGACTCCAAGACCAACGCATTTTCACTGTATTTATTAACGTTCCTTCTCTACAATGAACTATCAAAGAGACAACCCTCATATTCCTGTAGAAACTTTGGAGGTCAATGGGCAATTTATAAAATCTTTATATTTTTACTTCTCAAAGTGGAGTAACCAGTTAATTCCCATTTCCTTGGGACTGAATGGATTTTAGATACAAAAACAATCATGTTGATGATTGCATTATTTTGGAAATTTAAATAGAGTAGGATTGACATATAGTCTTACCCCACTTCTATAGATACCTCATACAAAGCAAACCATCTCCCATGGACTCTTTCAAAGTAACAATGTTTATGTTCATAGAGGGAAGGAAATGATAGAAGCTCCTGGTTTTGCCTCTGATTTATCATGTGGTCTTGAACAAACAATTTTGACTCTACTTCTCAGTTTACTTAAATTATAAAATTACTTGGTTGGCCTAGATGATTAGATAATTTTCTAAGGATATTTCCAACACACACACACACACACACACACACACGGCACAATACACACAATTCTAAGAGTTTAAAGAACACAGTAGACACATATGTAGAAGGGACTATGCTAGTAGATAGAGGGAATGAAAAGGTGAATATGATATAATTCCTTCCATTCTCTTTTTATCGCTTTCCATATTACCTGTGTCTGATTCAACAGAAGTTAATGAATGTTCTCTAAAATATATATATATATATGTTATATAACATATAAAAATATATGTTCTCTAGAAATGTCGTACAGAAGGCTTCTCTGCACAGGTTTATAATACCAGTGGGAAACTGACTGGTTAGGATCCAACCCAAAAGCATTGTTCAGTGCCAAACGGGGGACTAAAGATAAGAAGGTATTTGTTTTCATTAGCAAGTAGCCATTCAAAAAAGCTCCTGTCACATTCCCTTCAAAATGGCTTTAGTCCAAATCAGCTCCAAAATTGATAATATCATTGAGAGGTAAAAATATTTATAACTTTCATCTACTGAGCTCATGAAACTATAAATAGCTGAGTCAAGGGAAATATGTTTTGAAATTTCATTTGTTAAACACAAAACACTACATAAAATATATCATCTTCATTTATAACAGAAGCTGGATAATGATTTCATAATTGAAATGTATACATTTCTCCAAAGTGAGTGTTTCCTTCTAATTGTAGCTTAGGTGCCAGCAAGTTTAATGTGCCCGATCCTATTAGCTAAAAGGTCATTGTCGGTTTTGGCTTTCATTTAACTTGCCATCAGGTGCTTACTATTTCAGTCATTTATTTGTTCTGAAGAGTACTTTATGGAAATAAAAGTAGTTGTTAAGCACCCACTTTTGAAAAGGGACAGGATCAAAGTAGAGAATAGGATAAGTGGGAGGTGGGATAGGAGGGAGGGAAATATAGTCAGTCTTTTACAATATATCTACTATGGAAATGCTTTGCATAGCTAGACATGTACAAGCTATATTGAATTGCTTATCTTCCCTGTGAGGGTGGTTAAAATTTTAATTAAAATATAATTTAAGCCACTAAAAAATAAAAGTAGTTGTTGTTGCTTTGTGTATTTATTTATACTCTCTTCCAAAACAGCTACTTAGCTCCTTAAAATCAGTCTACCTCACAGTAGCTTCTATGTTGTTCAGAGTTCTCAATCTGTCATTTTCTGACCCTCCATAGTCTGACATCCAGTAACCCTTTCTAGACTTATTTCACATTAGTCCCCTTCAAAAAGTTTTCATTCTAGCCAGATCAGATGACTAACTTTCCATCTGAGAGTTCTGTGATTTGCTAAGCTCTTTCCCATGCCTAGAATGTACTTCATCCTCACCTTGGTCTCTTGAAATCAGTATCTTGACTCAAGACTCAGCCACATACTACCTCCTTAAAGACTTTCTTAGTCTCTTTGTAAATATTGCTAACAAGATAATTTGTTCTTCAAGGTAATCTGCAGAAGGGCTAGACATCATGATGAAGAGGAAGAATAGGTTGAGCAGGAGTGGAAAAATAAGGAAGTTATACTAAAAACAAGCATGACAATGGTGTCCTGCCAAGGTGGTGGTTGGAGGCCTGGATTTAATTTTTTTTGGAGGGCAGTTGGGGTTAAGTGACTTGCCCAAGGTCACACAGCTAGGGTTTTTGTTTTTTTTTTTTTAGGTTTTTTTGTGCGTGTTAAGTATCTGAGGCAAGATTTGAACTCAGGTCCTCCTGGATCCAGGGCCAGTGCTCTATTCACTGTGCCACCTAGCTGCCCAGCCTGCATTTATTTTAAAGGGATCTAAATTTTAAAACTACATCTTTCTGTTCCTTATTACCTGTGTAATTTTGGGCAAGTTACTTTCCCAATCTTGAGCATTGGTCCTTGCATCTCTAAAAAAGAGGGTGATGGATTATATCAAGCATTCTTAGTGGAGTCCATGAATATTGATAGATTTTAGGGGGTCTATGATCTTGGATGGGAAAAAATACAGCTTTATTTTCATCAACCTCTAATTAAAATTTAGCATTTCATTCAAATATTAATTCAGAAAACATTGTTCTGAGAAGTGGTACATAGTCATCACCAGACTGCCAAGTGGGGCCAATGACAGACAAAAAAAAATGTTATGATCCTCTGATTAATTTCAACCCTAAATCTTTTGTTTGTCAGTCATTTATGACTCTTCATGACACCATTTAGGGTTTTCTTGGCAAAGATACTGGCATGGTTTGCCATTTCCTTTTCAGCTCATTTTACATTTGAGGAACTGACTCCTCCAGGGTCACACAGCTAGTAAGTGTCTGAGGCCAAATTTGAACTCAGGAAAATGAGATGTCTGACTTCAGGCCCAGGCACTCCATACACTGTGTCATCTACCTGCCTCAAACCCTAAATCCATGATACTAAAAATCAGAAGTCTTGAAGGTAGAGCACCTTTGAGTGATGGTTAGGTAAAAGGTGTGACCACACTAGTTAGTGGCTGAAGAGGAGTCGAGAATGATTAAATACTTTTTATCAGTCCTGCTCCTAAGAGTCTTTTACTTTGGAAATAGAAAGGTTTATAGCTTTAAGTAACAGCTTTGGAAGTTGAGGAAATGGTCAACAATGTTGAATTGTCCTCATTTGATAGGATAAATGACCCCTGCTCCTCCTAATCCCTAAACATGAGCTATTATACTTTCAGGGTAAGAGAAACAGCACCAGATGAAGGGCCTCAGGCTTCAGTGATGTTGGCTCTCTTGGATGAATAAGATGGAAATGAATTTCTAGTTACTAGTTGTATTCAGTAATCAGACTTCAGGTGCCAAGAACAGCTCTACATCATGATCTCCACACTAACCATCCCTTCAGGGCACCTCCTAAGGGTCTGTGAAAGCCTAATAATAACAAGCACAGCAGTGTTCAGTGCCTTCTCACCCCTCCTGAACACCATGAGCCTTGATATCAGTCCATGCTTTGATCTCTTACTTAAAGGATGCCAGTCTCTTACTGGTCATCTAAGCCTGATTATCCTTATCCAGAGTCCTAATATTTGAATCAGCTACAATTTTTTTTTTTCTCTTTCAAGAAAGTAATTTTTTTTTAGGATTGATTTCCTTTGGAGGATTGTATCCCTTTAGGGTGATTTCATATTGTTCTTCAACACAGAGTACCTCTTCTTGCTATTAGTATATAGCATTTATATGCACTGTATTGCTACTCTCCAATTTTTTTTTCCTAGAGCACTTATCTTTAGAAGTATTTCAATTATTCTGCACATTTCTTCAATTGACATCCACCCAGCAGTGACACCTTTAATAATCTGCAAAATTTTCCATCACATATAAGACTCTGTTGTATGAGATTGCCAGTAAAGAATGCTTTTTTTTAAAAGCATTTTTATTTTTCTTCATTTCATGGAACAAAAGAAGCATTTACATAACATAGTACAATAAGTAAGATGATTGCACACGAAACTACAAATTTACTTTTAAAGAGGGTATTAGTGTCTTTAAACCCTTTTAAGAATCATGCACTGAACATCACTTTCCTATTGCCACATGCGTGGGAGCAATATACTTCTAATTTGTTTTTCCCTCCTAAATTTACTTTCTATTAATTTGAAATGACACTTTTGGGGGCACACGTCCCAGCCACAGTGGTGTCCCATCTGTCAGACTCGAAGAAAGGAATGGCACATTTACATGCCACTCTTCATTCTGTAAGATAGGCAGGGAGATGGGGAAAAGCAAAATTGCTAGGCCTAGTATGAGGGTGGAAGAGAGGGCCGACAGAAATGAGCCTTAGATGTGCAAGTTATCTTATTACTCCTGGACTAAACTCCTTAAGTACAGAAATTGTTATTCATCTCTATAGTTCTCCAAAGCAGGACACAGTTCTCTACACACCATAGGGGAAGGATGTTTAGTATAGGTGAAGGAAGGAAAGAAGAAAACCAAGAAGAAAGGGACAGAAAGAAGGAGGAAGTGAAGGTGGATAGGAACAGGGAAAACAGAGGGGGAAGACAGAGACAGAGACAGAAAGAAGAATCCTAAGAAGCAAAATTGAAAAGGACTGGAAATGGAAGGAATATGGCACAAGGGTGAATATGAGATCAAAATAAAGGGTTAACATTCAGGATTTGTCCCCCCCGAATTGCACTCCACCCTAAATGAGATGTTCTTTCAAGGCACCTATGATTTTGATTTCTCTTTTTTCTAATACTATAGCTGGTGATAATTCTAGATGTGCCATGTATTTACTTTCTTATTGAATTGAGGATTGGTTCTATTTGGTCCTTTCAAGCCAGCTCCACCATGGGAGTTCTTTCTAAGCCTTTTTCCCTCTGTGTACACATATGCTTTGCTGTCTTGTGTTTTTCTTTATGAAAAAGTGTATCTTTTCACCTTGAATCTTTCATTCATTTCTCTGTATCCAATTCCACAAGATTATTTTCTTTTCTCTTTTGTAGGTCATTTTAGTTGAGAAAATATTGGCCCATGATTGAATCAAATTTCTTCATTAACACACTGTAATAAACATTGCAATTAATTTTGTGTTAAATGCTTTTCCCCATAGTACTAAAGCAATACATTTCAAAGGTCTTTGCTGACTCTTTGTGGCAAAAATAGGAACTGCATTCCTTTGGAATTCTGCGTATTGAGCTTTCTTCCATAATTAAAACTGTCCAATTAGTGCCGCATTCATGTAAACTTGTAATTAAGTAGGTAGCAGAAAAGTAAAGACTTTGTCATGGAATATGCACTCAACATTTAGACTAGTGAATGAGATTAAGCATTAAATGATTTCTATCTTTTACAATTATCTAAAAACATGTTTTGTTTTGCTTTGTTTCCCAAAGGAAATGTGATTTAATGGATATATAGTAGATCTGAGAGCTGATCAGATGCCAGGAGTCAGGAAGCCTTGAATTCAAGTGCCAGTTTTTATACTTAACTCCTTCATTCTTTAGGCAACTCTCTAATACTATAAATTATAGAAAAAGTACTCATCCATTTTGGAAGAGGGAATTCCCTCATGCAGACATTCTCCAGTGCAATGTGATCCCAAGTCAAAACTTAATATATATTTTATGCCACCTTTATTTCTAAAAACATCTCTCCCTCTACTCTCCCCAGCAAAGCATTCATTCCTTGTTATAATCTTTAATAGAATGAAAAAAGTCTTTCAGAAAAAGAAACTAACAAATCAATTACATATTATGCTATATTCCATATTCCATACACACACAATCCCCTTCTGACAAGAGACAGAAGTATATCGATATATGATTTAATGTTAATGAAAGAAGACATCTATTGAAGTTTTTAAACAATGAATTAGATATAAATTTATCCCTCGCAGGATTCCCAGTATGATGCCAATCATATTCATGAGGAGCAGGCTGCTCCTGCATTTAAGCAGAAAGAGTAGTTTCATATTCAGTAGGATTTGAAGGGCAGAACAAATCCTGTCCTTTAAAATCTCCCCTGCTGGTTTAATTAACATAAGGTCTGAAATTTCTATTCATTTTCACCATTATTGCTATCATCTTTTGTCATCATTTGATACATTGAAATGTCCCTGTGAGTTAGGTAAACTTCTTGTAATCTGATTCCAGTAGAAGGTAAGCTCCTGGAGGGTAGGGTTGTTATTCATTGTAATGTATCTCTAGCTCTTAGTACTGGGCCTTTCAGTCAGATGCTGAATAAAAATTTGTTAAATTAATTTGGCTTCACTAATTTATAGCTATTTGGAATCATTTCATATTCCAGGGAATTAATAGTCTTAATTAATTTCAGTAATATTCATTCTAAGTTCACTAAGTGCCTCTTACCATTGAGTAGCTAAGAACTTCTCTATTTGTTAACAGTTTCCAGATTCACTGAGCATTTAAGCAAAGAACAGGTGAACTACTTAAGATCAATTCCTATTTTTATACCTTCTTGCATATAATGTAGGAGTTTTTTGGTTTTGTCTTCTTCCCTGGGATTCCCATCATTTTCCACTGAACTGGTGTGAGGAGCAGGCTGCTCCTCCATATAAGCAGAAAGGGTTGTTTCATATTCGGTACGATTTGAAGGGCAGACCAAATCCTGTACCTTAAAATCTCCCCTGCTGGTTTAATTAACATAAGGTCTGAAATTCCTATTCATTAAATAAAGATGGTATCTTCAATTGATCCCTGATAAATGCACTAGCACATCTTGAATATTACAATATGAATTATTTACTGTACTTAAGAGAAAGCAGAGACCTGGGGAAAACCATATACAGGACAGACACATTTTCATGTGGTAGGAGGTAGGAGGGGAAATTGGAAAAGGTCCAGTAGAAGATGAGTCTGCCCAGACTGGAAGATACACTTCTGAATCTCTGGGCCCCTGGAAGGAGAGATAATGACAAAAATAGAGGAAGGAGTACCAAAAGAGGAGATCAATATGGGCACTGCAAAGAAAGTGTTTCTTTCTCGTTTTGCCTTCAGTGGAAGAGGATAAGTTCTCTGAATCCTTAATGTGTAGCTGGCAAGGACAGGTTGAGGGAATATAGGCAAAGGCACATCCACTTAGACATCACTGAGTTACTTCTCATTCCTACGGAGTCAAATAAGGACATCACTGCTACCTCCTCAAGCCTTGGCGTTGCCCTTCACATGCTTTGAGCCAAAGAACAGTTGGGTCTTTGTTCTGAGGCAGTGTGGAAGAGTGGGTGGAATTTTGGAATTAGAAAGGTCTAAGTTTAAATCCTGCTTCAGATAATTACAAGTTGTTTGATCCCTGGCAAGTCATTTTACTTCTCTGCCTCAGTTTCCTCTACTTTAACTTGGGGGAACAGGTTGGACTGAGTGGCTTTTTAAGGGTCATTGTAGCTCTAAGTCCATGTTTCTTATACCCTCTTATACCCATATATAGATATGCTAACATCATTGTTTAGATGGACATCAGGAGGTCACACGTAGCTCCACAGCAATAAGGGAATTTAGTCACCATCTAATGCAACCTTTATCCAATGATAATAATAATAATAAAATTATAGATGAATCAACTATTACCCTGTCACACATGTAGTCAGTGCCTGCCCTCTCTTTCTAATCAGTACTCCTTAGTATTTCTTCTCAGTGAAGCAGTGTGAATGATTTACTCCTTTGCTGAAATGAGGATTTAATGGAGAGAGAGATGAGAATACTCATTGAGTCCCTGATGGGTACTACCAGATGGGGACACTACTCAGGTGATAAATATATCTGCAGTAGTCGGTCATAAGGCTTTTGTTTTTCCAGAGTCAATTTTACCTAGGTAAGGGCATCTAAGTCGAGCAGTGGAGAGAGAGCCAGACCTGGAGTCAGGAAGAATTGAATTCAAATTCAGCCACGTACATTTACTAACTATGTGACCCTGGGCAAATCACTTAGTCTTGTTTGCCTCAGTTTTCTCATCTGGAAAATGAGCTAGAGAAGGAAATGGCAAACCACTCCAGTATCTTTGCCAAGAAAATCGCAAATGGAGTCACAAAGAAATGGATATGACTGAAATGACTGAATAACAAAGGGGTCTATATCATGGCACCATGGTACAGATTAATGCCTCATATCTAGTATAGAACTATGTATGTCACCCTTCCATCTGTCTACACCATGTACACAAAACACGCCTTAGATGCTATAAGTGATAGGTTAGAACTGAACCAACTTAAAAAGTTAGGTAAAAGTATGTTTTAAAAGGATGTCCTGTTATCTTGTCTAGGACAAGGACAGTCTGAACAGTCTGAGCCATTTGTTGACTGAAAGTATGAAACCTGAACATGAATAATGACAAGCTTTGACTGGAAATAATGCTGTTCATTTTCTAGCCGGCTGTGACCTATATGGCACTGACTTAATCATGCATCCTGTAGTGTGAAGAGGAGAGAGAGGGGAGAGAGAGAGAAGAGAAAGAGGAGAGAGAGAGAGAGAGACAGAAAGAGAGAGAGAGAGAGAGAGAGAGAGAGAGAGAGAGAGAGAGAGAGAGAGAGAGTTTTGCTAAAAAAAATAACACTGGCCAAATCACAATTTTCAAATTCAAAACCTATCATTCTCTATTTATTGAGCTTGACTGAGTTTTAAGAACTGTGCTGCTAAAGTCTCAAATCAGGTGTGAAATCCCCTAAAATCAAGTTCCAGAAATTCAAACATCCTTTGGTAGGCATTTGATAGGACCTGAAGGGAGAGATGAGCTTCAATAGTTGGAAAAATAGTGTTTTAATAAATAAAAATCTTGATAAAGAGTAAAGTTGTCACTATTTTCAGTTTTATAAAAGACTCGAAAAACAATTTGTAATATTATTTCTTTAGCTTCTTTTGAAATGATTTTAGAATGCGCATATGATTTCTGTCAAGCACAAAGCAGGACCCCCTTTGCAACTTATAGCCTTAGGAAGGCACTAGGGTCTACTGAGAGTTTAAGTCACTTGCTTAGGGTTACACAGATTGTACATATTAGATACAGGACTTGAATCCTGATCTTCATGACTTCCTGGTTAGCCTTCTATTCTCCCCCTTAGATTCATTATTAAGGTTTTCTGTCCTAATCACCAGGAATTGCTTCATTTAAGCTATGCAGATAATAGCCATGCCATAGTATTGACAGACAAAATCCAAATAGTAACATAGCTAAAAATCCATTAATAGCCATAATGAGAATCACCATCGTTATCATCAGTAGTAGCAATAGTTGGAGTAGTAGTATTGTTATTATTATAGCTACTCATATTTATATGGCCCGCTAAGGTTTTCAAAGCACTTCATATATACCATCTCTTGACTCTCACAATCTTGTGAGATAAATGCCTTTTGTATTGTTATCTCCATCTTACTAGGAGGAAACTGAGGCTGAGAAGAGGGAAGAAGAAGGTAAATATATCTGGCCTAGTTGGATGACCTAGAGAAGGAAATGACACTCCAGTGTCTTTGCCAAGAAAACCCCTAATCGGGTCATGAAGAGTCAGAGACAATTGGAAAATAACAGAATTAACAACACACTTGGTCTTAAGGCCCCTAATTGTCCAGAGTCACAGTTCTGCTTTGGAGGGACCAGGATCCTGACACTATGATACAGACATACATCGGGTTAATGCCCTTTGTCTAGCATAGGACTGCTTTCCCCTTCCCAAGGTCCAGCACCACCTAGTTAGTATATGAGGCAGGATTTCAACCAAGGCCTTTTGGACTGTGTCCAGAGTCCAGTACTTTATCCTTTCTCAAACTATCTCCCGTTAACTAATTGAAATTATCTAAGGAACCTTCATTCAAATGCCAAGGATTATGTAACTTTTTGAATAAACAAATACCTAGGGGAACTAGAGAACAGTAGGAGGGGCTACATTTCAATGAACAGTCAGGACAATTTCCAAAGGTAGGAGCAAGTGAGAGAAGTCTAAATGTGAGTGTGAAGAAAATTTTAAATGATAAAATCCAACCAAGTCATGGTGCCAAAACGACCAGAGTAGTAAAGAAGAGGGAAAGTGGAGGTTTTCTGGGACTCCTATTCTACTCACTTCCATGTCCTTCAATTCTCTGGGTGAATAAACTGTATTCTATGCTGCACTTTTTTGGAGTTTGGGTATGAGCCAATTTCACGGCTGCTACTATTAAGAGATGGAGTCACAGACAACTGGATTAACAGGTTTTCCACAATACAAGATGGATGATTCTAGTTGTCTTTTCCTCTTGGAAACTCCTCATGGGTGAAACACATTCATTTTAAATTGTATTCAGCTGCCTGATTGGCCACTTCTGCAGAAAGATGACATCAACTTTAATCATCTTTACTTTCCCATTAGGATATTTCCCTGTCGGTGAAAAACTAAATAGCTTAGCAAAGCTTTTTCATGGGCTGACTAATTTCTGAGACCCTGCTTATTTCTCTTTCAAAATCAGTTTGTGTTGCAGTGTGGAAGAACCATCACATGAGGACTGTCACCAACTACTTCATCGTGAATCTTTCCCTGGCAGATGTGCTTGTGACCATTACTTGCCTTCCAGCAACACTGGTGGTGGATATCACAGAGACTTGGTTCTTTGGACAATCCCTCTGCAAAGTGATCCCTTACTTGCAGGTAAGGTTCCATTTTGTTGTTTGTTTGAACACCACTAAAGTGTCTTTTTAAAGTTTCCCTAGCAGAAGCACTAGTACGGAGGTATCAAACACAATACCCCCACCACCAACGCTTTCAAAGAACTAGATTAAAATGTAATTGGGAAATATTTAACAAAATAAATAAAAAAGCAATATAACAAATATGTAATTTTCAGCCCACAAGCATCCTAATATATGAATTCATCACCCCATTTCTAGCCACCTGGTTGGTACATGGGTTATAAGAAGTTGAAGTGGTCATGGAAATTACAAATATGATTTTCAGAAAAGATATAACAAGCCAGTGGGTGAAAATTCAGTATCCTGAGGGAAACAGAGTCATCCCATTTGGTTGTCCTTTTTATCAACTATCAAAAGAGAGATCAGACTGGATAAGTCCTGATGTTCCTTCCAGTTCAAATATCCAAATTAAGCCAGTCAATAAGCATTTGTTAAGCATCTATTCTTCATAAAGCATTGTGCTAAATGCCGAAGATACAAAAAGAGGCAAAAGATTGTCCCAATTCTCAAAGAGCTAACAATATAGTGGAGGAGACAATAAGACAACAAATATGTATAAACAAACTATATACAAGATAAGTAGGGTATAATTAATAGAGAGAGGGCATGAGAATTAACCAAAGTTGGGAGACTTCCTGTAGAAGATGGGAATTTAGTTGGGACTAAAATGAAGCCAGGAAAATCAAGGACGTGGAGACAAGGAGGGAAGAACATTCTAGGTATGAAGGACAGTCAGAAAAAAAAAATACACAGAACCCAGAAACATAAATGGCTTTTTCATGGAATAGATAGGATACCAGTGTCACTGAATCAAAGAGTACTTGATAGGATGTGTAGTGTAGGAGAAGTTAAGTTATAAAGAACTTTGAATGACAAAGAGAAAATGTTGTACTTGATTCTGCAGATGATGGGGAGTCAATGGAATTTATTGAGTGTGTGTGTGTGTGTGTGTGTATTGGGGGAGGGGGGCAGGGTGACACAGCAGAAGCTGATTCTGAGACATTTTGTGGTAGTTAAGACAGATATGTCCCAGAGAAGGGAAAAGGTAACAAGTGCTAGATAAAGTGATAATAATAACAATGATACTAGTGGTAGTGTTTTCTATAGTACTCTTAGTGGAGTAAAGGTCTTTATGAGGCAGCATTAACAGCAGAAAGAACATTGGCTCTTGAATCAGAGAACCTGGTTTTAAATCCCACCTCTGATGTTTAAACCTATATCTGCTTGGGTCAGTCATTTTATCTCCCTTGGCTTCAGTTTTCCATCTCTATAATAGGGGAGTTGGTCAAGGTGGAGTCTGATCTCACTTCTAGTTCCAGATCTATGATCCTCTATGATCCTATTTTAACTTTATGACAACAACCTGTGAAAGAGATTGTTAATATTATTATTATTATAGATGAGGAAACCAAGACTGAGAGATGGTAACAAACTTGTTCATAGTAACACAGTTATTACAAAAAATAGGATTCAATCCCATTTCCTCCTAATTCCAACTCTGGCATTCATTACCTTTTACCACATTGCCTCCTTTGACTGTCTGGTATGAACACTACAGAGCAAAGGAAGCCCAGTGCCTTTTATCCCTGCCAATGAACGTGATATGGGGATGAACAAAAAGTATATTTTGGGTGGAGGTAAAAGATAAAAGATTAGGACCTATCTAATGTAATTGCTTCTGGTCAACCCTATTGGTAACTTGCCCAAAAGGAAAATTGGGAGAATGGTCTTTAGAAATAGTTGAAGGTTTTGTGCTCCTTGGAAGTGAGTTCTGTGTTTGGACATTAAGAAATTACATCCATCATTGCCCTATCAAGATCATGCTGGATTTGGTGTTTGAGGATCTGGATTTAAATCCTGCTTCAGTTTCTTCTTGTAGTTATTTAATTGTTTTCAGTCTTGTCCTACTCTTTGTGACCCCATTTGGGGTTTTCTTGGCAAAGATACCAGAGTAGTTTTTTTTTCCTTCTCCAACTGATTTCACAGATGAGAAAACTGAGGAAAAGTGGGTTAAGTGACTCACACAACTAGTAAGTGTCAGAGGTCAAATTTGAACTCAGGAAGATGAGTCTTCCTGACTCCAGGCCCCACTCTAATAACTGTACCACCTAACTGAACCTTCCTCTTACTAGCTATTTAATTCTGGGGGAAAAGTGATTCAACCTCTCTGGGACTCATTTTCCTTATCTATAAAATGAAGAATTGGACCTAGATGATCAGTCTGGTTCTTTCCAACCCTAAGTATGTGTTCTGTGATCCTAATTGCTGAGGACTTAATGTGTACTTCTACCATGACCCTTCCAACTCTGAGTCTATGATTCTATGGTCTTGTGTTAATTTAAAGAAACATTTAAATTTTAGACTGAGATGTTGTTTGTTTGTTTTTTTAATACTGCTTGACCATGAAGGTAATGGTTTTGTCTTATTGGGATTTCATGAAAAACCTTAACTTTTCAGTATTATTTAGTAGTAATAATGATAATGATAATAATAAACATTTCTATAAGTCTTTGTATATTACTTCCTTTGAGCCTCACAGAAACCCTGAAATATATAGTAAAAATAATATTACCATTTTCATTTTATGCTTAAAGAAACCAAGGCAGGGATATGCTGGTCGGGATTTAATAGTCAGCTGTCCAGAAAGGACATGCTTATAAGATTAATATGCATTAACATTTCTGTACCACTTTGCTAAGAGTAAACAACCAACAAAACTATAACTCAAGTCCTGATTTGTAGCACATGTTGATATACAAGTTGTGATGATACCCCTGAAAATTTAACAATAGCTTCTCAATGGTTGGACCTGGTTCTAGTAATCCTTGCTCAAAGATATGATTTGCTCATGGTCACATAGCTAGTTACAGTGAAAGGTGGCATTTTAATACAGGTGTCTCAAAACTATGTTCAATATTCTGTTATCTATTTATACTGCCTCTCAACAAGATGACATCATCTATTATGATAGTCATTTTCTAATTTGTCAATAATTAATTGCATTAATCTAATGAGGAAACTAAGGGTAGAAATCAAGAAAAATCTCCTTGTTCACTGTTAATGACTGCTCCCTAAGGCCTGTCTAGGATTTCTAGTGACAGAGGAGCATAATTTGGAGTTACATCTCCATGTTTCCCCACAAGCTAACAACATGCACTATTATAAGCATTCCCCTTCTCCACCATGGGTATTTTCTACTGATAATTGTAAATTTTCAAGGACTTCAAATATAGCACAAATTAAAAAAAAGAATCCTGATATACACCTTTGGTGGAAAATAGCCTATATGACCTTTTGAAACTAAAATGTCACCAAGAATCCCTTAGCTATGCAATTGCTGCAGATAGTTGTTCTAAAAGGCAGTGGCGGGAGGAGGGAGGGGGCAAGATTTGCAAAGTCAAAAGTACCCAGAAAGTGCCCTACATGCCTCGATTTATAGCCAGCAATGGTAAGGGGGTAAACCTCAGTCATAGGAAGTTATAAATTTTGTGCAGCTATTCAATTAAGAAAGGCAAAACTATACAAACTGAAGATTCTGGAAAACTTTAAAAGATTAAAATTCATTACAGAATTTTTAAAAAGAAAGTTCTAGGGGGCAGAGTCATGATGGTGAAGTAGAAGCAGGACTTCCATGCAGCTCCGGCCCCCACCTCCTCCAATTCATGTGAAAAATTACTCTAGACAAACTTTGGAGCTACAGAATCAACAAAATGATAAAGAGAAGCTAACCTTACACTGAGAAGATCCCAGCAGGCTGGCAGGAAGGGGCCAGCACAGTGCTCTGGAAGCCGATGCCAGTCTCATATGAGCCAGAGGTTTTAGCCTCAGGGCCGGCCTGACAAGCCACCAGCTGGAGGGATTTCAGATCACCAACAGCAGTGGTGATTTCCAGAATTATCAACCCATAGAAACTAAGGACAAAGTGAGAGGTCAGTGAAGTGTTGACTTTGGGACTTGGGAATTCAGAAGTGCCGTCTGGCCTTTGGGTGAGAAGGGGTGAGAAGCGGCTGACGCACTGAGGCCATGCATGCACCTGCCTCATGGCTGCTTCAGAGCTCCTGGGCTGCAGATTGTAGGGGGACCAAGGGACAAGTCTGAGGGGTAATCGCTCTTGCTTTAACTTACTTGGATCTGGATTGCTGTCTAGTGAGGAGGTTCTGGGGTGCATGAGCAGTTTGCCAGAGCATGTGGAGGCTTCAGAGAAGGTACCTAACTAATACCTCCAGCAGCTGTGAAAACCCCAGCATTGGGGTTAAAGCTCCAGTTTCAGGTAGCAGAGTTCTACTGTGGCAAAAAGCTCAAGAGTCAAGTAATTGAGTGGCAACATGAGCAAGCAAAGGAAGCAAAGCATGCTCAGCAATCTGACTTTACACTCCTATTTTGGGGACAAAAATCAAAGCATGTAATAGGAGGAATACAGGGAGGCAGAACTCCTGTACCAAAGAACTTCCAAGAAAAATATGAGCTGGTTACAGGTCATAGAAGAGCTTTAAAAGCATTTTGAAAATCAAATGAGAGAAGTAGAGTAAAAATTGGGAAGAGAAATGAGAATCATGCAAGAAAATTATGAAGTAAGTGTCAACAATCTGACTGAAGAAAATAACACCTTAAAAAATAGACTAACTCATATGGTAAAAGAGGCTCAAAAAGGCAATGAGGAGAAGAATACCTTAAAAAGCCAAATTTGCCAGATGGAAAAAGAATCTCAAAAGCTCACTGAAGAGAATCATTCCTTCAGAATTTGATTGGAGCAAATGGAAGCTAGTGACATTATGAGATACGAAGATATTATTAAACAGATCCAAACAAATGAAAAAATAGAAGGCAATGTGAAATATCTCATTGGAAAAACCACTGACCTGGAAAATAGATCCAGGAGAGATAATTTAAAAAATTATTGGACTATCTGAAAGCCATGATCAAAAAAAGAACCTAGAAATCATCCTTCAAGAAATTCTCAAGGAAAATTTTCCTGACGTTTTAGAACCAGAGTGCAAAATAGAGGTTGAAAGAATCCATCAATTACTTCCTGGAAAAGATCCCAAAAAGAAAACTCCTAGGAATATTACAGCCAGGCTCCAGAGTTCCCAGATATAGGAGAAAATATTACAAGTAGTCAGGAAGAAACAATTTGAATATTGTGGAAACAAAATCAGAATGACTCAGGATCTGGCAGCTTCTACAAGGTGGGATCTAAGGGCTTGGAATATGATATTCTGGAGGTCAAAGGAGCTGGGATTAAAACCAAGAATCACCTATACAGCAAAACTGAGTATCAAGTTTCAGGGGAAAATATGGTAATTCAGTGGAATAGAGGACTTTCAAGCATTCTTGATGAAAAAACCAGAGTTGAATGGAAAATTTGACATTCAGATACAAGAAGCAAGGGAAGCATGAGAAGGTAAACAGGGAAAATAAATCATAAGGAACTTATCAAAATTGAAGTACTTATATTCCTACATGAAAAAATGATAATTATAGCTGATGAAACTTTTCTCAGTATGACAATAATACTTGAAGGGAATAGAAATGTGTGTATACATATATATGTATACACACACACACACATATATATATATACACATACACATGTTTGTATACATGCAGATATATGTCTATATAGGAGTGTATATGGGCATATGAATACATATGTGATTGTGTGTATATATGTCTACAGGTATACATAAACAAAGGGCACAGGACCAATTGAATAGGAAAGGATGATACTTAAAAGGTGAAATTAAGAGGTGAGAGTGGAATATAATGAGAGGAGATGGAGAGAGACAGAATGGGGTAAATAAATTATCTCATATAGAAGAGGCAAGGGAAAATTGTTACAATGGAGGGGAAGAAAAAGAAGGCAAAAGGGAATGAGTCAACCTTATTCTCATTGAATTTGGCTTAGGGAGGGAATGACATACACATTAAATAGGGTATCTCACCCTAAAGGAAAGTAGAGGGGAAGGGGAAGAGAGGGGGGATAATGGAAGGGAGGGTAGGCTAGGGAGGAGGGAAGTTGGAAGCACCCACTTTTGAAAAGGGACAAGATCAAAGTAGAGAATAGAACAAGTGGGGAGTTGGGATAGGATGAAATGAAATATAATCAGTCTTTCCACTATGGAATTGTTTTGCATAGCTACACATGTACAACCTATATTGAATCGCCTATCTCCCCAGTGAGGGTGAGTAACGAGGGAGGAAGGGAAAGAATCTGGAATCCAAAGTTTTAAAATCAAATGTTTAAAACTATATACATATTATTATTATTATTATTATTATTATTATTATTATTATTATTTTGCATGTAACTGGGAAATGAGATCTACAGGTACTGGGGCATAGAGATCCACCATGCCCCACTTGAAAGTCGAAGGAGGGATGGAGGAAGATATGGAAGACAGATTGGGGGAGGGGATATTCAGTGGGATCGCTGTTTTGGGATGGTGGGTAGGGAAAATTGGGGAGAAAATTTGTAACTCAAAATCTTGTGGAAATGAATGATGTAAACTAAAAAATAAAAAAGAGAGAAAAAAAAGAAAAATTAAAAAAAAATGTCCAGATCAAAAAATTAAAGAAAAGTATTTTCTTAAAGTATTCAAACTAGAAATCATACCTCATAGTAGCCATTTCTTTATGACTCCTAAAATCATAAATTTAGAGTGAGACAGGAACTTAGGGGACACTGTGTCCACCTGCCCTTCAATTTTAAAGATAGGGCACTGAAAACTTTTATGTTGTATGTTGCCTCAGTTCACATAGCTTTAAGTTTCTAAATGAGCATTGGAAACTAGATCTTCTTTGACTCCAAATCTAGTGCCCTATCTACTACATAACACTTCCTCTCACCTAGTTTGTAGACCAATCTTCCCACATCTCTCATGATATAAGTAATCTGCTGCATTTCTCATGGCAGCATGGTCAAAAAATGTCTCTAGTGAGAGTCAGAGGGGTTTACTTCAAGTTGAGACTGGTTCCTAGAACTCGGAACATTTAAGAACTTGGGAGATGAGAGCAGGTCCACATTTCTGTAGAAAGGTTATGAATTAGAAGCTTCTCCAGTTACACATAGAGATAGATTTTTTTTCAACATAACCTTGGGAGAAGTTCATCAAGTGCTGCGGTAAAAGAAGACATTATGAAATACTTCTCATATGAGAATATTTGTACTAGGTATTCCATCTGAGGCAACTCATTGATTGGTTGGGGTCTCAAGTGCTTCTTAAGTTGTGTACACTTTATAGCTGTTTCCAACACCATCCATACATTTATTGCAAGCATAGTACATGGTTTCAGCTCTTTTTAAGTTAGGAATTTCTCAGGACTTTCAGAATTTTCTGAGTTTTAGGCATCAAAGTACAGCTTTAAGGTACCTTGTGGCCCAGTACTTAGTCCAAAGAATGTGGATACTAGGTACATCTCTGTGGTTATTAAACACCTATTGTAACTTTTTTTCATTTTTCAAATGCTTTATTAATTTCATATTTACATCATTCATTTCCGCCAGATTTTCAGTTACAAATTTTCTCCCCATTTTTCCTCTACCCACCGCCCAAAAATAGCAGTTCCACAGGATATCCCCTCTTCCGATCTGCTCTCTGCCATATCTTTTCCAATACCCCCTTTGACTTATCCAGTAGGGCATGGTTGATCTCTATACCTCAGTGCCTGTATAACTAATTTCCCTATTACATGTAAAATAATATTAATAATACTATATATATATATTTAAACATTTGATTTTAAAACTTTGAATTCCTGATTCATACCCTTCCTCCCTTGTCATTCACCCTTACTGGGAAGATAAGCAATTCAGTGTAGGTTGTACATGTGTAACTAAGGCAAAACATTACCATAGTACATATATTGTAAAAGACTGACTATATTTCTCTACATCCTATCCCACCTCCCACTTGTTCTATTCTCAACTTTGATCCCACCCCTTTTCAAAAGTGGATGCTTCCAAATTCCCTCCCCACCAACCTGCCCTCCCTTCCATCATCCCCCATCTCATCCCCTTCCCCCTACTCTCTTGTAGGGGGAGATACCCTATTTAGTATGCATATCATTCCCTCCCCAAACCAAATTCAATGAGAATAGGGTTGACCCATTCCCTTTTGCCTTCCTATTCTTCCCCTCCATTGTAGCCATCTTCCCTTGCCTCTTCTATATGAGATAGTTTACCCCATTCTGTCTCTCCTCATCTCCGCTCATTATATTCCTCTCAATTATACCTTTTAAGTACCATCCCTTCCTATTCAATTGGACCTGTGCCCTCTATCTATGTATACCTGTAAACATATATAAACACATTCACATATGTATTAATATGCCCATAAACCCTCTGATATAGACATATATGTATGTGTGTGTATATATATATATGTGTGTACATATATATATATATATATTTCTATTCCCTTCCACTATTTTCAGATTGAGAAAAGTTTCATAAGTTACAATTATCACTTTTCATGTAGGAATGTTAATAGTTCAACTTTGATAAGTTTCTTATGATTTCTTTTCCCTGTTTACCTTCTCATGCTTGTCTTGCTTCATGTATCTGAATGTCAAATTTTCTATTCAACTCTGGTTTTTTCATCAAGAATGCTTGAAAGTCCTCTGTTCTACTGAATGACCATATTTTCCCCTGAAACATGATACTCAGTTTTGCTGGGTGGGTGATTCTTGGTTTTAATCCCAGCTCCTTTGACCTCCAGAAAGTCATATTCCAAGCCCTTCGATCCCTCAGTGTAGAAGCTGCCAGATCCTGGGTTATCCTGATTGTTTTTCTACAATATTCAAATTGTTTCTTCCTGACTGCTTGTAATACTCTCTTCTTGATCTGGGAATTTCAGAACCTGGCTATACTATTCCTAGGACTTTTCTTTTTGGGATCTTTTTCAGGGGGTGATCGGTAGATTCTTTCAACCTCTATTTTGCCCTCTGATTCTAAAACATCAGGGAAGTTTTCCTTGAGAATTTCTTGGAGGATGATTTCTAGGTTCTTTCTTTGATCATGGTTTTCAGGTAGTCCAACAATTTTTAAATTATCTCTCCTGGATCTATTTTCCAGGTCAGTGGTTTTCCCAATGAGATATTTCACATTGCCTTATATTTTTTCATTTGTTTGGATCTGTTTAACAGCATCTTGATTTCTCATAAAGTTATTAGCTTCCATTTGCTCCAGTCTAATTCTGAAGGAATGATTCTCTTCAGTGAGCTTTTCAGATTCTTTTTCCATCTGGTAAATTCAGCTTTTTAAGGCATTCTTCTCCTCATTGCCTTTTTTTGAGCCTCTTTTGCCATTTGAGTTAGTCTGTTTTCTAAGTTGTTATTTTCCTCAGTCAGGCTGCTGACTCTCATTTCATAAATTTCTTGCATGGTTCTCATTTCTCTTCCCAATTTTTCCTCCACTTCTCTTATCTGCTTCTTAAGGTCCTCTATGGCCTGTAACCAGCTTGTATTTTTCTTGGAAGCTTTTGGTGCAGGAGTTCTGACCTCACTGGCTTTCTCCTGTTCCATGATTTGATCCTTTTTGTCCCCAATATAGCAGTCTGGCATTGTATTGCTTTGTTTGGTTTGCTTCCTTTGCCTGGTCATTTTTCCATTCAATTTCTTAACTTTTGGGCTTTTTTCCACATTGGGCTGTGCCACGGGACAGGGGAGCTATCTCCAAATGCTGGGGTTTTCTCTGATGCTGGAGGTATTAGTTGGGTGCCCTCTCTGAAGCCTCCACATTCTCTGGCAAGCTGGTCACACACCCCAGGACCTCCACCCTAGACTGCAATCCAGGTCTGAGCAGGTTAAAGCAAGAGCAATTACCCCTCAGACTGTTTGCTTGGTACCCCTATACTCTGCAGGCTAGTTGCTGAAGCTCCCATGTGTGGGTAGCTGCACCGCAGCCCTCAGCGGCTTCTTGCCCTGGGGGCAAAAGCCAATGCACTCCCAACTATTGGGTCCCAAAGTTCACACTGCACTGACCTCTCACTTTTTCCTTAGCATCTATGTGTTGATAATTCTGGACTGCTACAACTGCTGGTGATCTGGAGTCCCTCCAGCTGGTGATTGGTCAGGCCCGCCCTGGGGCTAAAACCTCGATGTGGGGTTGGCTCCTGGCACGCTGCACTGGCCAATTCCTGCCTGCCTGATTGGCTGTCCTCAGTGGGAGGTTAGCTTCTCTGTGTTATTTTGTGGGTTCTGTAGCTCCCAAGTTGGTTTAGAGTCCCCTTTTACATGAATTGGAGGTGGTAGGAGCCGGAGTCCTGTTTCTACTCCACCATCTTTACTTCACCCCTTATTGTACATTTTCAAATGATAAAAAAAAAATAATAGTGGCACATCCTTTAACCAAAGGAGCAAAGAGTTATCATATGCTTCATCCAACCATGTAGAGCTAGTCCATCTTTTTCAATTGGAACTCAGCCAATTTGCTTTCATCCCTAACCCAAAGGATAAAAATGAGTAACCATATGTCTGGGTAAGATGAAAAAGCTTAGAGTAGAGTAGAGTAGAGATGATACTCATTAGGCCTCTGATAATTCTGTTATCTCCATTTTTTCACTACATTTCATCTTGTCTAGGGAGTACTTTCAGACAGTCTAGAATTCTTAGCTTAGAGTCACCATGAGCCCAATCTAGGCCACCTCATTTATATATGAAAGGATTAGAAGAAGGACTAGAACACAAGACTGTTCACTCCAGAATGAGAGGTTTTTGCTTTTGTTTTGCTTTTTTTTACTGTGAGATCTGACACCTCCTAAAATCCTTTCCTTTTGGAAAATCCTTTCCAACCGTGTTAACTGTTAAAGAGTTTTAAATTATATTAAGTCAAAATCTTCTTCCCTGCAATTCTCCACAATTAGAAAATGGTCAAATAAATTAAAGATCCCTATAGATATCCTAATAGTCCAGATTCTATTACAGGTGAAGAAATAGAATAAACCAATCAAATGATACCAACAAAGAAGTCATTTGGAAATAAACTGTGTTGAGCCCTATAGTAGAAAAGTCATTTTTTTTCCCATCATCATAGACTGTAATTAATCACTAACAGATTAGGTTCTGCAATTTTGCCCCTAGAGAGAGTAAGGCATGGGACTGAGACTCCTTAAGAATCCTTGCAAGAAGGTTTTCCTACATTAGTGTGAAAGTATGGTCATAACGACAGTCACATAATTCTCTGTCAATGTTAGAGCAGGACCTCAGAAAATCTTTGAGAAGGCTACAAGGTATTTCTCCAGGATGCTACCTTTGTCCAGATTGACAGAAGTAAGAGCATCATCAAGTTCAGTGACTAGTGCATAGTAAATGTTTCATAAATGATTTCTGACTTGATTATCAAGGACATCTTTCTGTGCATCCTTGGCACTTATCCACATGAAATGATGGTGATGGCTATTCCAGGGCCTAATGGCTTAATTTCTTTTCTGCAAATGTACAGAAATAAATTTAATTTCTACTTAATTTCATCCTGAAAAGCTCTAACCATGTTTGTACAGTCCTCAGTTCCAAAAACATGGTTGGATTGTACAATGAATGGCAAATTTGACATTCAATAGGTATTTACTCCTGGTTGGTAGTAAATGTCAAGTGTGGCTATGGTACAGGTTAGTATTTCTTTTAGAAAATTTAATATATGTAATGTTGTATGTAAAAACAACTAAATCATCAAATGATTCTCTGTCACCTTCTTTTAATTCAAATCTCCTATGTTTATTGATAACATAATTCAATTTACCTCCCCCACAGTCATATACAAACAACTATAAAATTTTACATAATTAATATGCTTGCACTATATAAAATATTCTAAAAATGCTCTATATCTGGTATTATAAAATTAATTTTAATAACATTAAATCAATAGTATTTATGCCTGTAGTTGTTACAGTGAATCATAATACAAAAAGTCACTATTCTAAAGAAAATTAATATATTTCCTCAGAAGTCAGCTCTTTGGTATATAAAAATAAAACTTGATGTCTTCATTATCTCTCTTTTAATGCATGATGTTAGGTGAGGATTTTTTTGTTTGTTTTTTCACAGTTGAAGGGGAAAGGATAATTTTGAGAATGTCAATTTTCCAGAAAAGAACATTAACGAAACTTATTATATCATTTTTTCTATCATTATAACAGAACAAAGATCAGTAGAAACTATAGCCTTAGCTTTATACTGAATAGCCTCTAATGAGCAGTGCCTTCCAAAGCTAGTAGCTTTAATTTAAATATGCCCCACCCTTATGAGTTATCAAAGAAAGAATAAATCATATTCACTGTGGTGTATTTTATTCTGAATTAGCTTTCTTTGAAAGTTGTTAGTGAAGATGGTGGAGAAAAGGCAGGGATTCACTCAAGCTCTCTCTAATTCCCCCTCTAAATAACTTCAAATAATGCCTCAAAATGAATTCTGTAGCTGCAGAACCCACAAAGCGATGGGATGAAATAATTTTTTCCAACCCAAGAAAACCTAGAAAGTCATCAGGGAGGGTCTGGTGTGAGTGGAAGTGAAAAAAAGTGGAGTACAGTTGAGGACAGGCTATCCCCAGACAAGTCAGCAGCAGGCGTTGGAGGCAGCTAAATCTATAGCAGCCGCTTCTGGAGTTTTTGGTCCACAAATAGTGACGAAGTTGTACAACTAGTCAGAAGGAGATTACAAGGGAGTTCTTGTAATAGTAGGCACTAGGTGCAGTACTCTGTTGTATTGCCCATATATTGATATGGTTTGAATACCTGAGTCACAGTCCCATGGTTAAGCACTATCTCTAGCACATCAGAGCTTGTAGGTGTAGGAAAGTAGGGCGACCCTGATCAGAGTTACAGGGAAGAAATGAGTACTTGTGGTCATTCACAGACCATAACACAGGCCAGGAGAGTAGTAAATACAACCCTCCTTAGATCATTCCACCTTAGAAGAACTGACAACTTATAAACTCTCAAAACTAGCTCTGAAAACAACTTAAAAAATTTTTGAAGCATAGGACAGTGCTCCCTCCACCCAGAAACAAAGACCTACTTTAACATAAAGTTAAAAGTAAAGAAAAAGGCTGTTAAATGAGCAAACAAAAGAAGTAAACAAAGGAACCTGACTATAGAAAATTACTATAGTGATAGGGAAGATAAAAACATAAATTTAGAACACAACAAAGTCAAAACTGCTATATCTGAAGACTTAAAGAAAAATGTGAATTGACCTCAGGCCCAAAAAGAATACATATGAGAGTTCAAAAAGAATTTTGAAAATCAAAAAAGAGAGGTAAAATCAGGAAAAGAAATGTCAATGATACAGGGAAAATCATTAAAAAGGAGTCAATAGCTTGGTAAAGGAGGCACAAAAATGTATTAGAGAAATACAAATTAAAACAACTCTGAGGTACCACCTCACACCTATCAGACTGGTTTATATGACAGAAAAAGAAACTGACAAATATTGGAAGAAATGTAGGAAAACAGAGATGCATACACTGCTGGTAGAGTTGCAAACTGATTCAACCATTCTTGAGAACAATTTGAAACTGCCCAAAGGGCTATATAAAACATGCATACCATTTGGCCAAGAAATACTACTACTAAGTCTGTATTCCAAAGAGATTTTAAAAAATATAAAAGAATGTATACATAGACAAATATGTATAGCAGCTCTTTTTGTGGTGGCAAAGAATTGGAAATTAAGAAAGTGACCATTAGTTGGAGAATGGCTGAACAAGTTTGTTATATGATTGTGATGAAATAGTATTATACTATAAGAAATGATGATCAGGATACTCTCAGAAAAACCTAAAAAGACTTATATGGACTGATGTAAAGTGAAATGAACAGAACCAGGAAAACATTGTACATGGTAACAGCAATACCCGGTAGCATGATGATCAATTGTGAATGACAACTATTTGCTTTAAGACAATTCTGAAGGACTTACATTGAAAAATGGTATCCATCTCCAGAGAAAAAAATCGATGGAGTCTGAATGTAGATCATAGAATACTTTATTTTGCCTTTATTTTTCTTGTTTGTTTGGTTGTATTGTTTTTTTGTTTGTTTGTTTGGTTGGTTGGTTTAGGTCTGTGGTTTCTTTTAAAACATGACTAATATGGAAATATGTTTTGCATGACTGAAGATTTATAACCTGCATTAAATTACTTTCCTTCTCAAGGAAGAAGGTGGGGAGGTAGGGAGGAAGAGAATTTGGAACCCAAAATTTTCAAAAACAAATGTTGGAAACTGTTTTTACATTTAATTTGGGAAAAACAAAATATTAAATTAAAAATTTGGTTTGAGGAAAAAAGAAAGTTGTTTATATATGTATGCATATACATATATACACATATATACATATGTATATATACATATACATATATAGGGTCACTATAAACACAAAATATTTGATTAACCAGAATGCTTTCATCCTTCTTTCAACCTTTATAATTTAGAATTTACTGTACTCTCAATTTTTTCACTGAGAGTCATTTAGGTTCACAACCTTAAAGTTATTCTTAAGTTTTCCCTTTCCATCATTTCTCAGATTTGATCATTTGCCACATATTGTAAAAACTAGAAGAACCCTTCATACTTCTTTCTTATTATATCTCTCATGTGTCCACCTCCCTTCTGTTCATTCACATGGTTATCATTCTAGTTCTATTCTTCATCACATTTTGCTTGTTCTGTTGGACCACTCTCCCATTTTAATTTTCAGTTTTTATTTTCTCTCCTTTCTACTTTATTGCCACTTAGCTGTCAAAATAATCTTCCTAATGTACAAATTCGACCGTTTGCCTCCCTCTTCTGTGCAAGAATCTTCAGTGGCTCTCTATTAACTCATGGGGAAAAAAACAAAAACAATCCACAAACTCTTCAGTTTGGCAACCAAAGTCCATTTTGACACTAGTCTGCTTTCCCAATCCTACCGTATATTACCCTGTCATTTGATATCCCAGACAAACCAGTAACTCTACTCATTCCCAAACTTGAAACTTCATTATTTTAACCTGCTAGCCCTTGCTTAGATTTTCTGTCATTCTTAGAAAGCCCTTCCTTCTAAAGACTTCTGCCTCTTTAGTTCCCCAACACTTAACGTTCAGTTTGGTGATATTTTCCAAATGAGAAAGATCTCCTATTCTCCTTAACTCAAGGGTTCTTAAACTGGGGATAATTAACTTTTTTGTCAATTATATCAGTAATATAATTGTTTCCCTTTGTAATTCTGTGTACATTTTTGTACATTTGAAAACATTACCCAGAGAAGGGGTCCTTGGACCCACACTGCCCAAAGAGTCCAAGATACATAAAAATGATTAAGAACACCAACCTTATTTGCTAGTACTTGCTTCCTCCTTGTCCAGTAATCATGGATATTAATGTTTTATCTCCCCTATGGGTGTAAGATCCCGGAGGTAAGGGACTGTTTTTTTTTGTCTGTTTGTTTTATATTTGTCTCTCCACCACCAAGCACTTAGCACAAAGCTGGAGACAATAGAAACAGCTAAGGGGCTCAGAGAGTAGAGTATTATACCCATAGTCAGAAGACCTGAATTAAAATATGACATCTGATATTTACTAGTTATGTGATCTTGGAAAAGTTTCCTCATCTATAAAAAGGGATAATAATAGCATCTACCTCTTATTTTTTTTCTGAGGATAAGATGAATATTTGTAAAGTGCTTTATAAATTTTAAATTGCTTTACAAATGCTAGTATTATTATTATTGTCGTTATCTTGCTAGATTACATTAGATTGAATGCAATTGTCACCTAAGTGGTGGAGGGGATGTCTGATGTTTATTTTAGGTGAATAATAAATGCATAAAGATTAATAGTGACTTATAGCATTTTTCTACTAGTCAATCTTGATTCTCAGGGCTTATGAATAACAAACCACAATGAATCACTAAGAAACTACTGCTTTAGTACTTCCATGAAAATACTAAAAGCCTTTATCAAAGCCAACCTTCTCTAATATTGATCAGAACCTATAGGTTATGGCCAGAGCCAATTTATTTTCCCTGGAGTTCTGTGGATAGGTAATGAAATAGGCCTGGATTGAATATCAAGAGATGACTAGAGGTTCTAGATAATTGCTTGAACAGAATGCAGTCCAGACTTTGTGAGTGAAAGAGAAAGGTGACAATGAATTAAGCATCTGGCATCCTTTAGAACTACAAGACTGTAGCAAGTCTGTGACTCATTCATAACCTGACAAAGCTTTTCATATTTTAGAAATCTGGCTCTACAACCCATAACATTGCAGAGAGGAGGCTTGATTGAGATCAAGCCCAAATAACTGTATTTTGGGGGGGGGAAGTGTCTGTTGAAATATGGAGTCATTTTGAATTAATATCCATATAATGAGCCTTCTTAATAAAATCCAACTACTGCCTTTGGTCTATTTGAAAGGACTAAATGAAACTGGAATTGAAATTCAATTGCTACTTGATTATTGAAAGAAATAAGACAAATATTATATTTGTCTCTGTGAAACAAGTGAAAGACGGTGCTATGATTCTGGGTAGCTCTAAGCAGATTAGTTTTTATGAGGTTATGATTTTATCTGTCACTGCAGAAGTCAGCAAGACAAAATAATGATGGTACTCCTTCCAAAGGTGAAACAGATGAAATAAATATCCATCTTTGTAACTTTAAGGGTTGTTTTCTACATAAAAAGCATGAATTACCTCTACAAATGTTTCCTTTCCCTTTCCCTCTCCCAACTCCCAGGTTAATGTTTTAACTTTTATTTGTCATTCCCACAGTGATTTGAGGAGAGATTTCTTGATAGAATTTACATTTACCTTCCTTGATAATCTGGTTTCAACAATAAA
Organism: Petaurus breviceps papuanus; assembly: GCF_028583685.1. Classification (NCBI taxonomy): domain Eukaryota; kingdom Metazoa; phylum Chordata; class Mammalia; order Diprotodontia; family Petauridae; genus Petaurus; species Petaurus breviceps. The sequence continues at coordinate 8,693,340 of NW_027187351.1, forward strand.
TAGCTGTCTCACTGGCTCAAAAACTTAAAGCATTTTCAATTTTTAAAATGATGAATCTCATGCATTTTTGGTCTTTCCTTTCTCTTAGACTGTGTCAGTCTCTGTGTCTGTGCTAACACTGAGCTGCATAGCCTTGGATCGATGGTATGCCATTTGTCACCCTTTGATGTTTAAGAGTACTGCCAAACGGGCAAGGAACAGCATTGTAATTATCTGGATCGTATCATGCATCATAATGATTCCTCAGGCGATCGTCATGGAATGCAGCAATGTGCTACCAGATTTAGCCAATAAAACCACTCTGTTTACGGTGTGTGACGAACACTGGGGTGGTAAGTATGTTATTACCCACAAACTGGTGGTACTGGCATGCCAAGTGCAAACCTCATCTAACTTTTTTCTTTGCATTTCCCTAATTCTGGACTTGATAAAATTTCAGTACCTTTAAGCAAATTTCACCTTTTTTGTGACCCATACATATTCCAGGGACATGTGACTTAGTTTATATGTTTTTAGCACATATAAATAAAAGATAAAGCTATTCCACAGTTTAGTCTTGATAATCAGAAGGTGATACAACAGCAAGAGTCCTTGGAACCAGAGGATATGGGTTTGAATCTAGGCTGTCTTGAATATTTCCTGACATTGATCATGTCACCTCTAAAGTCCCTGTGATAGAAATAAAATGATGACCTTATCATTCTATAATCTATGTTCCTAAGATAGTATGATTTAGTGGTGAGAGCTGTGGACTAGAAGTTGGGAGACCTAAATTTTAATCCAGGCTCTGTCACTAAACATAGAACTCCAGAGTTGAGAGGGATCTCAGTTATTATCTAGTACAACCTATACCCCCCAAAGAGCATCCTCTATAACATATACAATGAATAATCATATAGATTCTGCTTAAAACTATCTAATGAGGTCAATCTACTTCATTCTGAGGAGGACATTCTACCTTTAGATTCACTAATTAATAGGAATTTGTTTTGTTTTGTTTTCTTGGTTAAATCACTAACTACCCTTCTATGGGTATTAGTTTCTACATTTGTAAGACGAGGAAGATGGACTAAAACAATGGTGTCAAACTCAAATAGAAACCAGAGACACTACACCCTTCATAAGGACCATGTGGGCCTCATGTTGACATAGTTCTAAAAAGTATTATCTATGTTTTATGATTTTATGTATCTCCTCATTGTGCAGCTAAGTGGTAGATAGAGTTCTGGGTCTAGAGTCAGAAAGACTCATCTTCCTGAATTCACCATTTGGACTCATACACTTACTAGCTGTGTGACTCTGAGCAAGTCACTTAACCCTGTTTGCCTCAGTTTCCTTATGGAACTAAAAAACCACTCTAGTATTTTTTGCCAAGAAAACCCCAAATAGGGTCATGAAGAGTCAGATGTGACTGAAATGACTGAACAACAACAAATTTCATTACATTTTGATTTGGCAATGTTGTGGATAACATGAGAACTAAATATAACATATTTGACATTTCTGGACTAGTTACTCTTTGAAAATAATGTCTTTGTATTGGTACCCCCAACACTTAACACAGTGTCTGAAATACAGGAGGTGATTAATAAATGTTTCTTGATTGATTATTATGTTTATGTCCTTCAAGATCAAATATTCTATTAAGTCTATGAGACAGCAAATCAAAGTGACTTACAGTCTTATAACATTTAAGAAAGGCAAGTCAATAAAAATTTATTAAACACTATGTGCCAAGCAATATACTAAACAATAAGAATACTAAAGCAAGCAAAAAAAAAAACAACATTCCTTTCCTTTCCCATTTCAATGGGCCAAGACAACATATAAAAGGAAACTTAAAGGGGGGAAGAGGGAAGAGGTAAGACATGGCTGATCTCAGTCCTCTCCCTAACAGGGAAGTTCTAGGAGGAACTAATGAGAGAGAGAGAGAGAGAGAGAGAAAGAGAGAGAGAGAGAGAGAGAGAGAGAGAGAGAGAGAGAGAGACAGAGAGACAGAGAGAGACAGAGAGAGAGAGAGACAGAGAGACAGAGAGACAGAGAGAGAGAGAGA
>NW_027187351.1:8695492-8763350 GCF_028583685.1 Petaurus breviceps papuanus
AGAGAGAGAGACAGAGAGAGACAGAGAGAGACAGAGAGAGAGACAGAGACAGAGAGAGAGAGAGACAGAGAGACAGAGACAGAGAGAGAGACAGAGAGACAGAGAGAGAGAGAGACAGAGAGAGACAGAGAGAGAGACAGAGAGACAGAGACAGAGAGACAGAGACAGGGAGAGACAGACAGACAGAGACAGAGAGAGACAAGAGAGACAGAGAGACAGAGACAAAGAGACGGAGGCTCAGAGAGACAGACAGAGACAAAGGAGGGAGGGGGGAGGGGCCAGGAGTGAAAGAACTTTCAGAGGGAAAAGTTTCCATTGTATATTACAAATAGTAACTTGATCCTCCTCTTGCAGATTAAGCAAAAAGTGGGAGGATGGAGAATTCTGTGGTCTGAACACAGGTCGACTGAAAGGTTTTTTCAAGCACACACACAGGCATACACACACATTTATACATATGTGTATATATATTAAGCATCCTTCAAAAATCTTATATCTTTGCAGTTATGCACTTTAAAATAGGATTATTCACTTTAGAGAAATGTTCAAATTGCAAACACTACTAGTGGACTTAAAATATGAATGAATTTACAAAATTCACAAACTTATCATCTCTTTTAGGGGCACATCTGGTATAGAATTTCTACTTGTTTTCTGGACCAACTCACTCATCAGTCTTATTTCCCTTGCTACTAAAAATGGGAGTGATGAAACCTTGTCTACTGGGTTAGTTACATTCACTCCTCATGGATATGCCCATGCTGTTCAAATGTAACCAGAAGAATTTTAGAGCACTTCTTTTCATTTCCTGGCATACTATACATAGTACTCACTTCATAAACATTTGGATATAGATAGATAGATGTAGATATAGATAGATGGATAGATAGGTATACAAATACAGATATAGATATAGATTTAGATATAGATACTTCATAAGGAATGCATTCCCATCCTCAGAGACAGAATTCTTCCTCTAAAGATCCACGCTAATACTTCCAGGAGGGCCCTGTACTGGCATAAACCCTGGGTCTGATGCCAGCAGCAGATTGTGTGCATTAGACAATAAGAAGGAGAGTGTTAGTTACCATGACATTAGAGAGCATGATCAGGGCCCATTACTTAGAGGCCAATGAAGAAAGCACTGCTTTTCGCCACAGACTAAAAACGTGCTTTCCGCTCTCTATTTCTCTTTTTAAAAAAGGTACATTTTATCGCCATACTTTCATTAGGAAAGAATTTGGCTTCTTATGGCTAATTACTGCAATGGGTTATTTTAGAAAGATGTCATGCATTTATTAGAAAGACATCAATTTATGGTAATACCCAAAAGCTTTGGCCAAAGCGGGAAAACACAGTAAATGGTACCTGTCATGTGTTACTCTTGGATATGGTAATATTTAACAGTTACTTGGATAACAATTACTTGGATCTACGAATTGAGAACCCACTCTTTCAATTTAGAGAAAACAACAAGTTGGGCAGAACTAATTGCACCTCAAATGACAGGGATAAATTACAAATCACTGACAATATAGGGGATGGTTCCACTAAAATGAAATTTAAAAGGGATTGAGGTAAAGGAGGACACTTTTAAAAGATCTAGGCTGCTAGGCAGACACAGTCTCTTTTCAACCAATCAGTTAATATTGATTAGTGCCTACTCTGGGCCAAATGTTGTGCTAGGCAGCTGGGATCCAGGTGAAAAGAATAAAACAATCCCTACTCAGAAGGTGCTTATCTAGGGTAAAGAGGAAGCACTGAATAAAGTTGGCAAAATAATACTGGTCTTGTTGTGGGAGGAGAGGATCTACTGATTTCATATCCCGGCTTTTTCACTTACTAGCCATGTGACCCTGGGTAAATAATCTTTTAATCTCTCTGAACCTCAGTTAAAAAAAGAAAACAATAATAATTTATACACTCTATCCAACAGGATTGTATTGAAGAAAGTGTTTTGTAAAAAGACATATAGATGTGAACCACCAACATTGAACAGATTTACTCTAAAATAAAATGTCCCTAAAATTTCTTCTCATTTCTAATATTATAATTATTGATTATTTTCTATGGTTTGTAACCCTGTGCATGCACACGTACGCGCGCATGCACGCACACACACACACACACACACACACACACCTGTCTTACATATAGTGACCAAAATGAAATGAATAGAAGGTGCCAAGAATAACAAGATTATTTCTGTGCAAGTCATATTCATTGTGTTTCTATGTTCCAACATAATTTTATCTTTCGGAAAAACTCCCTGAAGCCTTTTTCAAACATTCTCCTGGCCTTTACACACCTTCCTTTGCTTTAGGTCTCCTTCTATGACACATGTAACTCCACAATGGGTCCATGTAACTTAAGTCTCATCTTTAAAGTCAGATCTGTAACCTTGGCATAAACCTACAGAGAAAGAGAGGGCTACACCTTCTAAGATTCTTTTCAACTTTGTGATTCAACAAAGGTAGAGTCCACAAAAGCTTCCATCAGGAGAAGCCAAGAATGGAAGAGTGACTGCTAATGGGTAGATATGGAGAGTGTGTGTAGACATAGCTTACTAAGAAAGAATAAAAAGAGGATTGAGCCATAGTAGAGCATGAACAGGTAGAATAGATATTTTATTCTTCTGCAATGGAAACAGAACGCTTCAATTTACCAAACTTAAAAGTTTGTAATCTTATTCAAAGACAGAGCCTTATTTTTCATAATGCTCAAAAGCTTTAGGCAGATAAGGAATTGTCTGGTGATTTCATCAGTATAGGAAACTTCAGGTAAGGAGCTTCATCTGGCAAGACAGGGAGACAATTTCTCCCCATTGGCAGTCTAAGAAAGTTGTCAAGAACACTAACAGGTTAAATGAATTGTCTAGAATCACACTGCTAGTATGTTAGGTATAAAATCTAGCTCTTCCTGATTCCAAAAAGTTCTATTTAGTATGCTAACCTGCCTCTCTAGGACTTTACTTTGCTCAATATTTTATCTTACTAAAAATGTTTAGCAAACAGATAAAAGGGACACCTATTATTTTAAAAATATCAGCTATAATTTCTAAAATATGCTGCTTATTAAATTTCCTTTATGTGAGTATATATATTTTTTTGTTTTGCTGGGGAGTTTTTGTTTTTGTTTGTTTTTTTTATAAACTTTAAATGATTCATATTTCCCCAGGAAATGTAAGGAGTTTTAACCCCCATTAACACATATCACAAAACTATGGAATCTAGCCAATACCTGTGAGTGTGTAGTTTTCAGATTAAGTCTGTAATTACATTATTTTCTAATTATCTTTGACCAGTAGATGCAAATGTATAAACTGATTTCCAGTTTGAGAGTTTGATTATCTAGGCCTAACATGGATATTATAGAAAGCAATTATTGTAAGATGCATACAAATGCATGCCCAGACTGCTGAAGTCATTTAGGAAAATGGTTTGAAAGTGATTATATAATAGCCCATAATTACTTTAGCTGCCTATAAAAGCAAGAATTAAAATAATATAAAGCTAAATGGATCTTCTACAAAATCACATTTAATACTAGTTATTAAATGGACTCTTCAAATATTAAATCCAATTGTTTATTGAGAATGTTTCACAGGGCACTATTAATGATTTTACTGCAGGATATTCTAATTCTGATTATAGGATATTTCTTTGTGCTACCACACAGTGCCTTGCAAATAATAGGGGATCAATCCATAAATATTTGTTGATTGATTGTAAATTAAAAAGGTAGCAAATAAAAATCCTATGGGTATGTATACACCTTGTTATGCAATTCAACATTCATCACTCAAAAAACACTTGATAAAAGCCTGCTGTATGTCAAATATTATGCTAAGCATTGATGAGTATTTGATTCTACTCAACAAACATGTATTAAGATCTAATGAGCGCAGAGTACTTCTAATTGCTGTGGAAGATACAAATTTGAATATGACATTTATTGTCCCAGCCTGAATGGAGGTTGGTGGGGTGGGTAGGGGAAGGATATGAACAATTATTAAGCACCTACTATATGCCAGGTACTTTGTTTATAGATATTATCTGATTCAATCCTCACAAATTAGCTGTGAAAAAAAATCACATATAAATATAAATATCATTGCCTCCTCTTTTTTTTTCTTTCTTGTTTTTGAAGAGGGGAAGGCAGGGCAATTGAGATTAATTGACTTGCCCAAAGTCACACAGCTAGTGAGGGTTAATTGTCTGAGGTTGAATTTGAACTCAGGTCCTCCTGACACCAGGGCTGGTGCTCTATTAACTGCGCCACCTAGCTACCCCTCATTGCCTCCTCTTAATAGCTGGTATGAGCATCAAGCTCAAATCCCTTCTCTGACACTTACTATTTGTGTGACCTTGGGAAATACTTTTCACTTCCCTGGGTTCTCAGTTGCCTCGTCTATGAAATGAGGGGCGTGGTCTAGTTGGATACTAAGGTCCCATCTAGCTAAAGTGTCATGATTATATGAGTTTAGGAAAAGGTAGGAACTGTACATTCAGAAAGTGATTTAGCCAAAGTCTCATAGCAAACAAAGATGAGGGATCAAAACTCAAACCACAGATGACTGAATTCAAAAGCAATTGTCTCTCTATTACGATTAAAGCATTCTGACATAAGATATAATCTCTGATCTCAATGAATTTACAATCTAGTAGTAGTATGACTTGAACATGAAAATATGATAATGGTGGAATAACTATCTCAAATTTTAGACTATTAGCGCACAAGAGAGATATAAAGTACTCAGTGCAAGGACTGAGAGGAAAGAAAATTCATGTCTTACTGGTCAGATCAAAGAAGACTTCAAATTTTCTGCAGTCTGTCCTCAAAGATCTTGCTTGCTTGATTCACTATAATAAGCTGTTGTTACTGCTGTTCAGTTGTTTCAGTCACGCTTGACTTTTTGTGGCCCCATTAGGGGTTTTTGTGGCAAAGATACTGGAGCTATTTGCCACTTCTTTCTCCAGCTCACTTTACAGATGAAGAACTGAGGCAGGCATGGATAAATGACTTGCCCAGGGTCATACAGGGTACTAAGTGTCTGAAGTCAGATTTTAATTCAGGGAGATGTCTTCCTGATTCTAAACCCAGTTCTATCCATTGTGTCGCCTAGCTGTTCAATACTATAGTAAGCAGTCAGTGCTAAATGTGACCTTGGTTATATCCAACAGAATTTATTAATATTCTAAGATGTTTCTGAAAGTGTCTTTTTTACAGTAACTTAATAGTCAACTATAAAACTACCCCTAGAATATAGTTGAGAAAAGAATATAACTTTGATATGTGTTGAGTTTAAATAAAAGTTCTTTTTAAATTTTTTTTCTTAATAATATTTGATTTTTTTCTAATTACATGTAAAGATAGTTTTCGACATCTGTTTTTGTAAAATTTGAGGTTCCAAATTTTTCTCCTTCCCCTCCCCTTCCCCAAACATCACACAATCTGATATAAGTTGAATATATACTATCATGTTAAACATATTTCCACATTCATCATGTTGTGAACGAAAGCTCAGAAAAAAGGGGAAAAAAGCAAACAAGACAGAGAAGAGAGGGAGAGACAGAGAGAGAGAATAGTATGCCTTGATCTGCATTCAGACTCCATAGTTCTTTCTCTGGATGCAGATAACATTTTCTGTCATGAATCTTTTGGGACTGTCTTAGATCATTAGAAGAGCTAAGTCTATCAAAATTGGTCAGCGAACAATGTTGCTATTATTGTGTATAATCTTCTCCTGGTTCTGCTCACTTCACTCAGATCAGTTCGTAGAAGTCTTTCCAGTTTTTCTGAAATTTGCCTGCTCATCATTTCTAATAGCAGAATAGTATTCTATTACATTCATGTACCACAACTTGTTCAGTCATTCCCCAAATGATGGGCATGCCCTCAATTTCCAATTCTTTGCCACCACAAAAAGAGCTGCTATAAATGTTTCTATACATGGGGGTCCTTTTCCCTTTTTTTATGATTTCTTTGGGATATAGACCTAGTAGTGGTATTGCTGAATCAAAGTGTATGCACAGTTAAATAGAAATTCTAAGAATCAAAATTAGTTTTAAAGATTTCATTAAGCTTCTACAAACCTATAAACTTTCAGTGAACTTTCCAAATTGTTATATTTGAACATCAATGATGTATACATTTCGGCATCAAAAAAGAAGTTTTCAGAAAATAAAAGTACAGATGTTTTTAGTATCATATTATGGTGATTACTTACCATTATAGATTTTAATTGTTTGAGGTAGCTTATTTGAATTAAATCAAATCAATGTATCCTTCCCAAAATGTGACTTCTGTCACCAAAGCCATAAATCCACACCACAAATAAGTATCATATTTTTATATTTTATAGTGATTTTAAAATAAACAGTGTGTGTTAAAGTATTGATTATTCACTTGCTTTATGAGCTTGTAGTTAAGTTGATACTCAAGTTATATTAATTAAAAGACTAATTTTTAATGTATTCATTTTTGACAACTATCAATTTATTCAATAAATGAAAACACAATTTCCAGCACTTAAAATGTGCCGATCCCTGTTCTAAGTGTTAGATACAAATAGAAATATCATTCACAGTTCCTCCCTGCTCACAGGGAGCCCTATTTTAAATACAGAAGGTAACACTCAAATTCATCTGAAGTGCACATGAAAAAGATCAGAAGTCCTAGCAGTAGTGTGGTAGAGTGGATCCCAATGCTCAAACATTGTTAGGTTACAGTGGTAAAGATGACAGTGCCAGGGCACTTCAGGGCATAGAGGCAGAGAAAGTCATTAGTGAACAACATGATCACATCTGCATTTTAGTAAAATTATTTGGCCAGTATATGGAGTTTGGATTAGAGTGAGGAAGAGGAATCAACTATGAGACCATTACAAAGATCCAAGTGAGAGGTAATAAAGAACTGACCTAGGGTGATGGCTATATGAGTGAAGAGAAGGAGGGGAAGGAGATAACAAAAGATGATATGGATACTGAAATGACAAGATTTGGGAAATGTTTGGGAGTTGAAGGGTTAGGGAGAATTAATAAGTAGAGGATGAGATCCATATTGTACATCTTTGTGACTGCAGGGATGATGGTGCTCTGGACATAAATAGGTAATTTTGGAAGAGAAATGTGTTAGCAGACTGGAGGTGGGCTAGGATATGCAATTTAGAATACATTACAACCTATCCACATGCCTTCATTTTATATGATTCAATCTATTGTATCAAAAACAGGAAAAGTACAGTGCGAGACAGGACTCTTACAAGTCACTGGCAGGTAGGGGTGGAAGGGGTGTTCCTGGTAAAGGGACAATTTCTAAGTAGTACCTGAACTGCTGCACCAATGGGTATGGGGTTTTACATTTAGACTGACATTGAGATTATAACTGAGTTTGGGGGTGGCCCAATGTCTGTGAAGAAGAGGGGTGGTGTAAAACCTGTCATTGCACTAGGAGGAATTAAGATGGAAGAATGTGGGGGGGGGTGGAATGGATAAAGAGTAGGTAAGGTTTAATTGGAGATGAGATCCACTATTTATTGTCATTGGGATGATAGGAAGGGGTCCATATTCCCATGCTCTAAACATATGATCACAGTAGTAAAAAAAAGATTCTTCACCTATTTGCATATTAACATGGAATCCCCTGTCCTTGTTTCTAGCTAGGGTGGTCTTTATATAGCAAATGATTGTTTTACTGCCTATCTAGCCTTCTAAACATGACTATGAATAATCAAAATTTTTTTTCTATACAATCTCTGGTTATTATAATAAATCTTTTAGGATACTCTCATGTGAATGGACTCAACAGTCAGTTATCTAAATCCCATCATTCCAATTTTTAAAATCATCTTGACCCTCGAGTGAAATGTCCTTGAGTAATTCTGAATTCTTATAAACATTTTTGTGGCTATGACCAAAATAACCTTATCACATCCACCTCCTTCCTTTCAATCTTTTTCAGGCTGATACAGACATTAGGGCTTCAGAGGTATCTGCTTCAAAGCTTTATTTTTATGTGAAAAGCTCACCTATGACCCTCCCCTAGACATATAAAAGTTGAAAGCTGCCTAGGTGCTGGAGGAGTGCCCTGGTGACTGTAGAGTTTCTTTGAAATTGGCCCACCAAATGTTTCTCAGGCTGTAGCACTTCAAAGAGAAAGACTGTTTTCTCCTGGCCTCTGCCCTCTCTATCTTAGCTGCCTGACTCCTATAGCTTTCTTTTTTTTTTTTCAGAACTGAGCTGTTTTTTGGAATAAACTTAAAAGAGGAAGGGATCCAAGCAAGGAAATGATGAGCTAGGTAGTGGCCAACTATATAAGAATGAAGTTGTTGGGGTTTTTGTAAGTATTCTAACCAGTTTCTCAGGCCTCCAAGAAGTGTTTGCTGTTCTCTATCAGCATTATGTAGAAGTAAACAAATAAATCAACTAACAAAAAAAAAAATCCAAATAAATAAATAAACACAAACACTATTAGGAAAATAGATCTTAGAATCTGGAAAAAAAAAGTGAGTTGAAGATTGGAGACAAGGGATGGGAGATGAATTAAACATAAAACTACTGGCATTTCTTTATTAAAATAGGAAAAATCAATGTTAGCGCTTGCATTCTTCCCTAATAGCAGCCAAATAATGGATTTTTTTTTCCATTGTCTATACTATAAAAGGCCAAATATGACAGAGGGTAAAGGTGGGGAGGGATTTGGGGAGAATAATTTAATATTTTGTGAAGATTTTATTGTTTAAGGATTCACTGCCCAATGAATCACACAACTCATTCATACACACAAACAATTATGATACATTTATCTAACCCAATACCCTCATTTTATCAGTAAGAAAACATAGGCCCTGACCTGAGAGATAAAGTGACTCAGTGTCATAGATATAGGACTAGAAGAGACTTCAGAGGTCAGTTGGTTCAAGCCCCTTATTTTACAAATAAGGAAACCAAGTACCAGATCAGTGAAATGTTTCACCTAAGGTTATACAAGTAGTCAATGGTACATTCAAGTCTTAAAACTCAGATCTGATTCCAGATTCAATGTTTCCACCCACGTTACCATACTAAGCTCTTACAGCTATTAGTGTCTAGATTCAAGACCAAACATTCTGGAGCCAAGTTATAATTTCCATCTGATGATTTTTTTTTTTGCTTCACAATATATTGTCAGTTGCAATATTTACAAACTTTGGTATTAGAAAATTTTATTTATGAAGGAAATATTCAATTCCAAAAAGATGAATTTACCAAAACATAAGTAAAAACTATTGTGCAAATTATCAAATATTATCTTTTGTTAGTGGTGAATTTAATAGGAAAACACTGTGACATAAACATGTGTCTATTAATAAAATTAACAAAATAGTATAGCTAAGTGCTCAAATAGAGTGCCAGGCCTGGAGTCAGGAAGATTCATCTTCATGAGTTCAAATTCAGCCTTAGAAACTGACTAGCTGTGTAACCCTGGGCAAGTCACTTAACTCTGCCTCAGTTTCCCTCCTCTATAAAATGATCTGGAGAAGTAAATGGCAAATAGCTCCAGTATTTTTGCCAAGAAAACCCCAAATGGGGTCATGAAGAGTTAGGCATGACTGAAAAAAAAAAAGACTGAACCACAATAATTAATAACATAGATCATCCATGTTAAATATTTCTTTATCACACACCAGGGCAATAAAAGAGTCTTGGTTAATATGCTAACCTGGAAGGCACCATTAGCAAAATTCAGGAATTCCAATGGAGTTTCTACTTCTCCCAAAGGTTAAACAAAAGCTCTCATAAATGAAAGTGCTGACGAAGTCATACTACCTATTACCATATTACCACACATACTATTTTAAATGCAAAGTTGGACCATGAATTTTTCCCCTCTAATAACCTATGTAATCAAAGTAAAAACACTTTGCTATACAGGCAATTTGGGAAGAGAAGTGGCAGTATCAATGGGATTCATGACTTGTTGATTGTTCTTATCTGAGAAAAAAAATAGCATTTGTTTTTCACATTTGGAATGCTGATAATATGTATATACTTAAGGTCTAAATGTCTTAGGGCAATTTTAAGCCTGGGATACTCATCCACATTAAGCCAACTATTTCAGTAATCACCAAGGTCACCTTTAGACCATGATAAGTCTTTGGAAAAATATCTCTATTGGAGAATTGCAATTGTAATTTAAAATAATATATTTTTATAAGTTCTATGTAATAGATAAGTGATCTGATAGAATTCTAAATCTGGGGGGCGGCTAGGTGGTGCAGTGAATAGAGCACTGGCCCTGGAGTCAGGAGGACCTGAGTTCAAATCCAACACAACACAAAAACTAGCCGTGTGACCTTGGGCAAGTCACTTAACCCCAATTGCCCTCCAAAAAGCAAAAAAATAAAATAAAATCCTTTGGGGTGGCCAGGTAGCACAGCGAGTAAGAGCACCAGCTCCAGTGTCAGGATGACCTGGAGATCGAGTTCTGGGCTCAGACACTTAGCACCCACCCAGAAACACCTGGCCATGTAACCTTGAGCAAGTTACTTAACCCCAATTGCTTAAAAACAAAAAAGAATTCTAAATCTGGCATCATAAAGATATGATTTTGAATCCTGCCTCAGATATTAGCTGTGAGTCACATCATGGAAGTCACATAATCTCTCTGAGCCTTAATTCTCCCATTTAAAAAAAAAGTATAACAGTAGCATCTAATTTACAGGACTATTTTAAGCATGAAGTGGCATTATATGTATTCAAAAACACACACACATATGTATCAAATGTGTGCATATCTATCTGTCTATCTATATCTCACTTGTCCGATTTCTTCCCCATCCTGGCAACATAATATTTCCACTGAAGAACACAAAGACAGTATATATGCACTTCTGAGACATTGGCATTAGTAGTATTTAAAAATATGATATGTTTCAGCTTTTTATATATTTATTACATATATATTTTTTAATTTCAGGTGAAATTTATCCTAAGATGTACCACACATGCTTTTTCCTGGTGACATATATGGCACCTTTGTGTCTCATGGTGTTGGCCTATTTGCAAATATTTCGAAAACTATGGTGCCGCCAGGTAAGCAATTTTAGCTGATTTATATCTGACCTATTAAGCATTTGCACAAATCCAAATGACCAAAATGGACTTACATAACATATAGGTGGTAAGTTAAGGACAGATAATGACAAGACTTGATGAAAAAGTTGAGACACCAACCAATACTAATTGAGCTGGGTTTTATTGATTATTTTATTAATATTTTCATTTGGAAAATCTAGTTTGTGAACTGTCTTAATGGTTCAAAGTTTGAGGTATGGTTTGAGGCACTACTTGGTGACTTGTCTTCACTTATGGTCAAAGTAGGTCAAGGAGCAGATAGAGATGTGGTTTGAATGTTGGAGGAAGCATCTATGTAGATTAAATCACAGCTCTTTTGAAGCATTGAAGTACAAATAAAAGTATAAATGAATACATGATTGAAAGTATAAGTGAAATATGCTTGTATTATGTGATTATTTTTATAATTAAGGTGTGGCACTCCTTTCAACAGTGTGGATCACAGCATCTCTGCTTCAAGATACTGTCTCTAACATAGTTGGGAGCAAGATTATACAGCGGAAAAAATATTGACTTTTGAGTTAAAAGATCTGGATACAGTTGCCACATTTTGGCACTACTTTTGTATCAGTGGGTTATATATATAACTTCTTGGGCCTTGGTTTCCTTATTTATAAATGAAGGAATTGGATTCAAGGTTACTTCTATTTCTAGATCTATGATCACATTATCATAAGCTACTATGCCTGAAAAATATAAATATTTTGCTGTGCCCCACCTTTTAGAAAGCCTCTATGAGTTTATTAAAATGCTTTTTAGGTTGAAATAACAACCAAAGTGGTAATGATAATAGCATTTATATAGCACCTTAATGCTTTGTGGAGTGCTTTACATACACTTAATAATAATGATAATGATAAGGGATGCTAATTGGCACAGTCAATATAGAGCACTGGCCCTGTAGTCAGGAGAATCTTATTTCAAATCCAGCCTCAGACACAACACAAAATTAGCTGTGTGACCTTGGGCAAGTCACTTAACCCCAACTGGCCTACTTTTCCTCCTCCAAAAACAAAAAAAAATAATAATCATAAAACTATATTTACATAGTCCTTTAAATTTTGCAGACATTGGTGCTATTATTTTCCCCATTTTAAGGGTGAGAAAATATGGGTCTGAAAGAGGTCATACGACTTGCCTATTGTTATATAGCTAATAAATATCTGAGGCAGGATTAGAACTCAGGTCTTCCTGAATCCAAATCTAACAGCCCTGGGCCAGTAAACCCATCTTCACTTTCATGCATGACACCTTTCCACACTGATAAGAACTGTAAGAGCTTGTGCTGCATTAGCAGACCAGTTGAAACTCCAAGGTCATCCTAACACCATGATAAGACATTGGGGGAATGCCTTTAGTAGACAATTCTAATTCTAATTTAAAATAATAATTTAATTAATTCAATGTGATGGAAAGATGAGTTGACAGAATACTAAATCTGGAGTCATAAATGCCTAGTGTTGAATCTTGCCTTAGGTGATTACTAGCTGTGTGATCCCAAGAAAGACACTTAATGTCTCTAAGCCACAGTCCTGCCATCTCTAAAAAAGCAAGTATTAGTAGCACCTACCTTAGAGGACTGCTTTAAGGACCAAACAGAATTAAAATAATGTGTATATGCACATATCTATGAATATGTGTATTTTTGTACAGCACATATGGTGCTTTCTAATCTTTAAAGATCTTAATAGATTTTAGTCATGCCTTTTAATATAAACTAAGAAATATGTTGATGGATTAATTGAAATGTCCTTCACAAAGATACATATTTTACACTATTAAGAACAAATTAAAAAGGATCTTATTTAAGCTTCTTATTGAAACAGGTTTTATAAATGCCCATAAGAGTTTGATGAGACCTTAAAGGCCATCTTTTCCAGTTCCTCCATTTTACAAGTGAGGAAACTGATACCCAAGAAAGTTAATTTGTCACCCAGGCAAGAAGTATCAGAGGAAGGATTTGAAACCATGGCCACTGATTCTAGAGCCACTGTCCTATCCACTATAGCATAGCAAGCACTTCCTTTGTGTGGCTATTATGTCATAAAGAATATAAACCATACAACATGAAGCAGCATGGAATATTAAGATCACCATCATCATCTAGCAGCTTTTAATTTATTATCTGCTCATATGTGTCAAGTGCCATATTAAATGAGTTACTATACAAAGTCTCTGCCCTTAGCAACCTTTTATTTTTTAGTTTACATCATTCATTTCCACAAGATTTTGAGTTACAAATTTTCTCCCCAATTTTCCCTACCCACCACTGCAAAACAGCATTCCCACTGAATGTCTGCTCCCCCACCTGATCTCTCCCATATCTTCCCCCATTCCCCCTTGATTTTCCAGTAGGGCATGGTGGATTGCTATGCCCCAGTGCCTGTATATCTCATTTCCCAGTTACATGTAAAATAATAATAATAATAATAATAATAATAATATGTATATGTATATGTATTTTTAAACATTTGATTTTAAAACTTTGGATTCCAGATTATTTCCCTTCCTCCCTCATAACAAACCCTCACTGGGAAGATAAGCAATTCAGTATAGGTTGTACATGTGTAGCTACGCAAAACATTTCCATAGTGGATATATTGTAAAAGACTGACTATATTTCCCTTCATCCTATCCCACCTCCCACTTGTTCTATTCTCTACTTTGATCTTGTTCCTTTTCAAAAGTGGGGGCTTCCAACTTCCTTCCCCCCCAGCCTTCCCTCCCTTCCATTATGCACCCCCTCTTCGCTTTCCCCTCTACTCCCTGTAGGGTGAGATAACCTATTTAGTGTGTTTGTCATTCCGTCCCTAAACCAAATTCAATGAGAATAAGGTTGACTCATTCCCTTTTGTCTTCCTATTCTTCCCCTCTGTTGTAACCATTTTCCCTTGCCTCTTCTATATGGGATAATTTACCCCATTCTGTCTCTCCCCATCTCCTCTCATTATATTCCTCTCTCACCTCTTAATTTCACTTTTTAAGTATCCTCCCTTCCTATTCAATCGGTACTGTGCCCTCTGTCTATGTATACCTGTAGACATATATACATACACTCATATATGTATACATATGTCCATATACCCTCCTATATAGACATAAATATTTATGTATACATATACACACATGTATATACACATATATACATGCACAAAAATATATACATACACACACACACATATATACATATACACATACACACATTTCTATTCCCTTCAACTATTCTCATACTGAGAAAAGTTTCATAAGTACAATTATCATTTTTCCATTTAGGAATATAAGTAGTTCAACTTTGATAAGATCCTTATGGTTTCTTTTCCCTGTTTACCTTCTCAAGCTTCTCTTGCTTCTTGTATATGAATGTCAAATTTTCTATTCAACTCTGGTTTTTTCATCAAGAATGTTTGAAAGTCCTCTATTCCACTGAATGACCATATTTTCCCCTGGAACATGATACTCAGTTTTGCTGGGTAGACGATTCTTGGTTTTAATCCCAGATCCTTTGCCTTCCAGAATATCATATTTCAAGCCCTTCAATCCCTCTGTGTCGAAGCTGCCAGGTCCTGAGTTATCCTGCTTGTTTCCACAATATTCAAATTGTTTCTTCCTGGTTGCTTGTAATATTTTCTCCTTGATCTGGGAACTCTGAAACCTGCCTATAATATTCCTAGGAGTTTTCTTTTGGGGATCTTTTTCATGAGATAATCAGTGGACTCTTTAAACCTCTATTTTGCCCTCTGGTTCTAAAACATAAGGAAAATTTTCCTTGAGAATGTCTTGAAGGATGATTTCTAGGTTCTTTTTTTGATCATGGCTTTCAGGTAGTCCAATAATTTTAAAATTATCTCTCCTGGATCTATTTTCCAGGTCAGTGGTTTTTCCAATGAGATATTTCACATTGCTTTCTATTTTTTAATTTTCATTTCTATTTTTGGATCTGTTTTATAGTATCTTTATTTCTCATAAAGTCGCTAGCTTCCATTTGCTTCAATCTAATTCTGAAGGAATGATTCTCTTCAGTGAGCTTTTCAGATTCTTTTTCCTTCAGGCAAATTCGGCTTTTTAAAGCATTCTTCTCCTCATTGCCTTTTTGAGCCTCTTTTGCCATCTGAGTTAGTCTATTTTTTTTAAAGCAATCGGGGTTAAGTAACTTGCTCAAGGTTACACGGCCAGTTATTTCTGGGTGTGGTGCTGAGTATCTGAGCCTGGATTTGATCCAGGTCATCCCGACACTGGAGCCAGTGCTCTTACTCACTGAGCCACCTGGTCGCCCCTAAGCAATTGGGGTTAAGTAACTTGCTCAAGGTTACACGGCCAGGTGTTTCTGGGTGGGTGCTAAGTGTCTGAGCCAGGGATTCGATCTCCAGGTCTTCTCAACACTGGAGCCGGTGCTCTTACTCGCTGTGCTACCTGGCCGCCCCAGTTAGTCTATTTTTTAAGGTGTTATTTTCTTCAGTCAGGTTGTTGACTCTCATTTCCTAATTTTCTTGCATGGTTCTCATTTCTCTTCCCAATTTTTCCTCCACTTATCTTATTTAGTTTTCAAAATCCTTTTTAAGTTCTTCTATGGCCTGTAACCAGCTCATATTTTTCTTGGAAGCTTTTGGTGCAGGAGTTCTGATTTCCCTGTCTTCCTCCTATTCCATGCTTTGATCCTTTTTGTCCCCAAAATAGGAGCGTAAAGTTGGATTGCTTTGTTTGCTTTGCTTCCTTTGTTTGTTCATGTTGCCACTCAATTACTTCACTTTTGAACCTTTTGCCACAGTAGAACTCTGGTACCAGAAACGGGGGCTTTATCCCAAATGCTGGGGTTTTTGCAGTTGCTGGGTGTATTAGTTGGGTGCCCTCTCTGAAGCCTCCACATGCTCTGGCAGACTTCTCACACACTCCAGGACCTCCTCCCTAGACAGGAATCCAGTTTCAATCAGGTTAAAGCAAGAGTGATTACCCCTTAGGCTGGTCGCTTGGTCCCTCTACAATCTGCAGACCAGGGGCTCTGAAGCAGCCAGGAGGCAGGTGGTTACATGGCCTTGGCACCTCAGCCTCTTCTTGCCCTGGGAGCAAAGCCCGATCTCACTCCCAAATTCCCAGGTCCCAAAGTTCACACTGCACTGACCTCTCACTTTGTCCTTGGCATCTATGAGTTGATAATTCTGGAAACCACCACAGGTACTGGTGATCTGAAGTCCCTCCAGCTGTCAGCTGGTCAGGCCGTCCTGAGGCTAGAACCTCAGGTTTGCAAGGGGTTGATGGGGAAGGGAAGAGACTGGGCTTGGCTTCCAGAATGCTGTGCTAGCAGCTTCCTGCCAGCCTGCCGGGCTGTCCTAAGTGGGAGGTTAACTTCTCTATGTCATTTCATGGGTTCTGTACTTCCAAAGTTTGTCCAGAGTCTTTTTTTCACATAAATTGGAGGAGGTGGGAGCTGGAGCTGCACAGAAGTCCTGTTTCTACTTCGCCATCTTGACCCCTTGGCAACCTAAGATAGAAGAAAGCTGATGGTTGATTATTTCAATTCAGTTCAATTCCTTAAGCACATATTAAGCACCTACTCTATGTCAGGCCCTGAGAAAATAGAAACAAAATATTTCCTGTACTCAAAGTATTTACTTTATTTAGAGGGAAATGACATATGCATAAAAAAGTACAAAATAGTTTTTAGGGAAGAAGGGGATCAGCATCAACTTCCTAAAGAAAGTGACATTGGAACTTATCTTTGAGGGAAGCTGGCAATTTCATGGGACTAGGTAAGAAAAGAGCCCATCACCGAAGTAGGGAAGCTAATACCAAGTGGAAGAGAAGGGAGTGGACTGGCATGTATGGGGTAGAGCAAAGAGACAAGTCAGGCTGGAAGAATAGAGTAGTCAGGGGAATAATGTATATTTGCACTGGAAAGTAGGCTGGAACCACCCCAAGGTGGGCTTTATAAGCCAGAGAAATTTGTATTTTAGCCTAGAATGAAAAGAAAGAGCATATTCAGACTACTGACTAACGTCCATGAATTAGATCATAAGTAAAGATAGATTGATATGTATCAGTAGGAGAACTAGGCACTTTTGACGTTAAATTCAAAAGAACTGCAAAGAAAAAATAAAGTCTGGGGAGGATTACCATCTTATCTTTTATACTAATTGGTATTTGTAATATAAATTAACAATAAATAATACAATGATATGATTGTAAAATATTTATTGAATTGAAATGTTTTTGAAGAAACATCAGGAAATAACTATGTGAAAAGGTGCTGAGACTGTTGAAAGAACTTCAATTAAAGCAACTCAATTTTAAAATGAGGAAACTGTCTCAAAAAGCTGAAGCAACTTGACCATGGTCACAAAGACAGTATGTATCTTAGCTAATATTCAGACAGAGTTCCGCTGATATTAAAACTCACTCTTCAGACAGAGTTCTGCTGATATTAAAACTCACTCTCTTTCCACTGTAGCAAACTGCTTTTTAGGGGCTAAATTATTAACCAAGTCACATAACCGTAAGAGATAGAAGCAGCTTTCAAAGGTATTTCATCCACTTAATCCTCAATATGAATTCCCTGTACAATATGCCCAATATGTTGCCTTCAGCCTTTACTTGAAGACTTTCAGTGAGGGGGGATGCACCATTTTCTGATACAGTCCAATCTACTATGGATAGCGTTAAATATTTGGAAATTATCCCTGACATCATGATTAATTTGCCTCTTTGCAATCCATTATTCTTTGCTCTGTATTCTGGGGCCAAGAAAAACAAATCAATTCCTTCTTCCATATTACACTCTTCTCACACTTGAAGAACTGTCATCTACCTACTAAGTCTTCTCTTTTAAAGGCTACACATCCCCAATTCAAATCAGTTTAACTCAACAAGGTGCCTCCAAACATGCCAAAAGCATGTCCTCTAGACTATACAACTTGGTGATCTTCTTATAGCTCTCTACCATTTCAAAGTCTGTCATAAAATGTGGCATCCAGAACTGAAAATAATATACCAAATGTGGTATGATCAGGACAGAGAACAGCAGAAGGATCATATTCTATTTATGGATAGTATGGTTCTCTTAATGCTACTTGAGATTTCATTAGCCTTTTTGACTTTTCTGTAGAATTTTTAAATAATTCAATCTATTAAAAACCCCATAGATTTTATGATCAACAACTATGTAGTCATACAACCCTCCCATCTCACACTTGTGAAATTATTTGGTCAAGACCAAGCCTTAAAATTTGCATTTTTTAAAATTTCTTTTTTTTAGATTTAGCCTGGTATTCTTCCTTGTCAATTTTTTTTACTTTGTTATTATTTTCAACTCTGTTTTAAGTTGCTTACCTCTCAGCTTTTGTAGGATAATGTATTAAAAAACAAACAAATATTGAGTAGGATAATAAGATGTGGGCACATTATCTTCTTACTTATATATTTATGATGCTTGCAGTCTTTTGCAGATAATAAATGCTCAATAAAAGCAAAAATTAATCATACTTACAAATACCAAACACCACTCAATTCTTCTTCAATATGAAAGATAGTATAGGAATACCAGGACCATACTGAATTCTAGATTTTTAATCTCATACTCTTTACTCTGAACACCTCTTTCAATGTTTGTATATGTATGTATATAATATCTATATGTGCATATATCATATATTTTTCAAGGCTAAAAAATAATCTTTAACAAAATCTCTTAGCTAATGGCCTTCACCTGCTTCAATATTTTTTTTAACAAAAAGGAAACCAAGATTCAGTATGAATTATCTAGGATGCAAAACCAAGTATTCTTACAAAACATATTGTAATAGAAAATGCCAAGTTCAGCATTGTCCTACTTGGTTATCACAATCATGTAAATTAATCCCAAATGGGTGATTTGATAGAAATGCATTTGAGAATTTACTTTTCATGTCCAACTGCTAATTTCCATAAACAGATTTGGAGAACAGTATGTGAGCCATAGGCTACATCAACTGAGCCAACAAATGACTGGCCTATACCATTTGTCTAAAAGCACTGAATGTATGGAATCCAGTCTATTTTTTCATTCCCAACTTTCTGATTACATTTAAAAAAGAAAACAAAAAACAACAAGCTAGGGTTTGAATTACATGTCCTGGTCTGAACTTTAGGTCTAATAATCAGAAATGCCTAATATTTTCTACATTCATCTAATTCAAATTTGTATGTCTTTGATACTTCCCAGAAACAGAGGATTGTAAATAACTGGAAATCACCAAGTCTGCAGAGGCTGAAACACGTATATCTTCCTTTTCTTGAGCATTTGAGAACAACCTCTTAGCTCTTCACCCACAAGCATAACAAATATCACATTGAGACTATTGTTTTGGGACAAAAATATCAATCTATTAAACTTTATATCTTAAACTCTATCAAGATTCTTGCCTAATCTCAATCAGCATCTGATACATAATATTCTTATATATATTGCAGGGTTAAGTGACTACCCTTTTGAACCAGATCTCTTTGGGAAAAAATAGTTTTAATTTATATTTTAATCATAGTTTTCCTGGTGTAACCCCTTCTCCATCACTGATTCCTCCTTTGTAAAGTAGGAGAGAAAAAAACAAAGCAAAACAATATAGTGATATTAGCCAATATATGCAACCTCCAGTGTCTGTGATGAGTAGGGAATAAGTATTTCATTCTCTGTTTTTGTTGTTCACCTCCCCACAAAAAAAAAAAAAAGTTCTCCTTCCTTACCACCTCCTCCTAAATTCCGTCTGAAGGAAGCCTCCTTCCATTTACTCTGTATATATCTTTTATATCTAATACTTAATAAATTCTTGTTAATGTAAATTTCTCCAGGGGCAAGGCTAAAAAATACAATTAATTTTCATATGGAGAGGTCCTATTCTTCCATTCAATAATATCCTTAGGATGTAATTCTACCTAAGGGGTCACTGGGTCAAAAAGTATGAACATTTTTGTAGTTTTTGTTGTATGTTGTCAAATTTCTTTCTAAAAATAATGTACTAATTGACAGCTCTAAGAGAAATATAGAAGTGTGCCAACTCCCCCTTCCTATCACCTTTCAATCATTTCTTTTTCCATTTTAAGCTATTTTTACCAATTGAATGATTACAATGTGTTTTCCCAGAATTCTTACAATTTGGCTTTTTCTAATTATAGAAAGTATGACCAATTTTAGATGGTTTGGGACAGTTTTTAACATAGCCTTTAGCCACTTAATTTGTTCCCTTTTTTATTTTGGAAGCCAGATATTTTTAAATGTCTTTTTTCTGTCAAAGATCTCCCCCATGTGTTTCTTTCCTTTGTATTTCAAATGTATTCATATAAATTCTGGAGGAGGGATACACAACTAAATTTATATAGAGAAAATAGTCTATTGTCTCTTAGTATCCTTTTATTTATTGAATAAATAAGAAATGCCACATTTCCAGTTATAGAAATTATTCTATTTTCTTTGTAATAGTTAAATTATTTTAATATGTTGAAACTATTGGTCAATTAAATTTATTATAATATATTATATGATATATTGAAGTGAATATGTGCTTGTTATTTTCCCTATTGCTATACACTTTCCCAATAATTTCTACAATTTTTTGATCTTATATTTTTTCACCACTTGTGTTTTTGGTTCTAATTATGAATTATTTATTTTCTTTATTTGATGGATTTTTAATATTTTTTATTCCAATTGAGGATAGTTTTGATAATTATTATTTCATGGTATATTCTGAGATCTGATAGTGGAAGTATGACTTTCTTTTCTTTAACTATTATTTTAACTAAGTAGTAATAGAGAATAGATTGCATGGAAAGATGAGGTAGGAACCAGATGGGAATTTTTATGCATGCCGTACTATGCCATCTTTCACCTTTGTATTCTTAATTCTGTCAGAGTATCTTATACATAAGAAGCGCTTAATAAATATTTATTAAATTGAAGTGCCTTAAGAAGGGTGTTGGAAATAGAAACAAGAGGCATAAGTCACTCTTTTAAATGAATGCAGTACAGCCTATTTTCTAATCCAAAGACTCATTTCTATATTCCCTGCTCCTAACATTCCACATCCTGTCCCCTATTCTTTTCATCTCTGCTAGAATCCCTATCTTTCTTCAAGAATTGTTTCAAATATTATCTCCTATAAGATATCCAGCCTAATCCCCTCATTTACTAATTTACCTACTCATTCAATCCCTGAAAACTGTTTTATTTTGTTTACTTGGTATATATGAATCAATTGGTATATATAATCAGTTACTACATTAATGAATGAATAAGTTTAGCTAATTTAATGGGATCATAGTTTAAAGAAGTAGAGTCCTAAGAAGATTTCCAAAGAAGAAACCCGATAATATTTAAAGAAATCAGCAGAGAGCGGGAAAAAAAAGTTGGCTTGGGCAGAAATAAATATGGGAGTAATGTTTTCAAGAGATAAAATCAGTCTATGGAAGGGTAAATCTTCTTAATCTGATATTCTAAGCTTTCTTATCCAAGAAGCTTCCAGAAATCCTAACATACTCATACTCAAACATAGACATACTTATTCATGCATGCATTCATACTATGCAAAAATGTATATCCAGTTTTTATTACTACAGATGAGGAAGTGGGATATGGGGCCTGGGGCCTGGGACTTGAGGAACTGTAAAGCCAAGCACAAGCTGCTTTCCAGAGGACTGCTGCTGAAAACAGCTTTAAGGTTCTAATTACATACTATAGAGAATTCTCTATTTATTCAGTGCTAAATTAAAAAGCAAAACATTCACAGAAACTAAAGTGCAGAATTCACAATGTTATGATAACAAGTTATCACTAAAGTGGCCACATAGTTTTCACCAAAGTAGCCACATAGTTTTAAACAAAATATATAAAATGATTAGTTAAGTCCTTAACTCAATCATCCTTATGGATCAGGCCTCTTTAGGGACACCAAATACAAAGGTCAAAGTTCTCCACCCCTAGGTCAGAGTAAATCATAATCTTCTCAGTCAGCATTAAGCACCCAAGAAGAGGTCTTTTCATCTTGACTCAAGGTTGGCTCTCATCTTCCATGGTTCCTCTTCCATGGTCCCAGCTCCTGCCTGAATCTACCCAACTATCATCTAGATTCAAAGGCAGGCAACTCTCAGCTCCTTGTCCAGCCCCTCATCCAGTTCCTTCTCCAGTTCCCATTTCATACTGAAGCTCACAGTGTCCAGTCCACTTCAAGTCCTTCACAGTTTCTGTTTTTGGGAAAACAAAGCTTAACGGAACCACAACAGCATTCATGCACATTGCAGGCACCATCATCAATTCACTAACTGCATGTGAAATCAACAGAGACCCACAAACAAGGTCCAAGAAGTCAACACAAATCATCAGTGAAGTCCCAGGACCTCTGAAACCCTCCTCTAGGACTTCTGTAAACAGGGGACCAGAAAATCCTCTTTCAGGGCTTCCAGTAAGGTCCCAGGGCTTCTGTAAAAAGTATCACAAACAAAAATCAACACAGAAAGAACAGACAAACAAAGATTGCCGGGATACCACAAATTTTCTCCTTCTCAGCCCTGCCCCCACAAGAGTTCTCTTCTCAGTTCTGCCACCACAAGTTCTGTTCAAATTTCTGCTCAGTTCTCAGTTCTTCTGAGTTCTGCTTTCTCCAGCTTGGGCTTCTCCTTATATGGTCATTAGCTCCTCCCTTTCCGGTTGCATCAGCAACAGGAGTTCACAAGTTCTAGGGTTCACAAGTTGTGGGGTTCACAAGTTCTGTTTCTTAACAAAGACTTGATATAATCATGGACAAGGTTTAAAAGAAATAAGATGCTAAATAATTAAATAGCTGAAATAAGGCATTAAGTTCTTCTTTGCTTTCCATTACAGGAAATGAAAGAACCTAAAAAAGCAGGGACAACTGTTGCTGTAGGGTATCTTATAATTGGACCTGGACAGATAATTACAGCCATAGTTTAAAAAAGTGTGATCAGAAAGTTCAAAATGAAAGCATGAACTAGACTCTACACAATTTAGTATTTTTTGACAAATGATATAGACCAACCGTTTGTTGGTTTGGTTGATGTTGCCTATGGCACACATAATGTTCTCCAAATCTGTTTATGGGAATTAACAGTTGGGCATGAAAAGTAAATTCTCAAATTCATTTCTACCACTTGTGTCTGATGGAATCCCATCTTTATAAGAACTTCATTTAACAGAATCATTTTCTACAAAATATTCCAATGGGTCTTATTTAAGTCATTTCTGTGCTATGTAGATGTTATAATTTTTTCTGGGATAAGAAAACCCAAATGTTCTTTCTTGTTCCTGGTCCTTGCTCTCTTTATCTATATGCAATAAGTAATGCTGTTTGGGATAGTCTTCAGAGATTTGTCTATTTCCTAGACAATTAGTATACTGATGATTTTTTTTACAGAGAACTTTCACAGAGACTAAGCCAAATTTAACCACATATTCAGAATGTCCTAGCATTGATAAGATTAAGTCCAGATTTATTTTGGCAATTTAATTTCCCTTTCCTTTAATATAGTAGTATATTGTAATTATTGTTCAATAGTTAGGTGAATTAATTATTCATTAATGGAATATAGTTTCAGTTTTCCATTGCAATTATCAATATGTCGGCCATTATGCCTTTGCCTATCATAATAACTTGACTTTAGCTCTTTTACTTTCTATCTGGGTGACCTTGGGCAAGTCAATTTATTGCTCTGGGCCTCAATTTATCTACTTGTAAAATGGCGAGGTCAAAAGGTCAGGCTTGATTACCTATAAAGGTCCCTTACAGTTCCAAATCTTTGATCCTATGAACTTTTATTCTACAACTGCAAAGAAGGCTGAGAGGATAGATAAAGAATCAAATATGTCCATGTAAAGTCAAGAGAAGCAAGAAAAGCTCATATCTGAAGGTCAAGATTCTTTTTAGTTATCTATCAATCAATCAACAGGCATTTATTAAGTCTCTACAATGTAACAAGCTCTTGGCTATGTGTTGGTGATATTGATGGGGTACTTGAACCCCAGTTTCAAAATCACATTTCTTCCTAGCCCCAAATCTCTCTAACCTCAAAACACTGTCTCAGGCACTTTCTCTCTAGCCCAAGGGCAATATGCCCTAGCAAAATACTTATGTCTCTTTCAGATACAGTGGCCAGCTGCACCTATAGAATTTAGAAGTTTGAACCAGCTGTGTACCAGATGAACTGGATGTTTACTGGGTCATAAAGATATTTACTACTCACTAACCTTTCATATATATTCTAGACTTAGTCATATGTATACTCCCTTAAGTTTATCTTGTCTAACAAGACATTGATAGGGGCAGCCTGGGTATTTCTCAATTAGCCCGGACCTTTAGATAACTTAGTGATGTTTGAGGCCTAAACCACACCTCTCTGCAGCTCTCCTCCTTGGGCTATTGCCCAGTGAACTCTGGGTAAAATATCTGCATTGTAGATATTAAAAATGCATGTTGCTTTAAGAATTGTCAACTGTCAACCCCGCCCTGACTAACCTAGTTAGCATATTGGGCATGTTTTACTATAGTTTATCCTATATAAACTTTAAATGTACCCCTCTAAGGTTGCAGATTCTCTAAGAATTCTTGCCCACTGAAAAGCATTAACAATAAACTTTTGCCACCTTGACTTAAAGAATGCTTGAGATCGCAAATTTATTCCAGGAGACCTTACCCTGGGAACTCTAGTCTTGGGATCCCTGTATCCCTGTGGATTTCTCCCTCAACATTTCTGTTTCCTCATCAATATGAATACAAAGAATGAAACCACACCCACTTTAAAGGAAATTAGCAATTTAGGTATCAAATTAGGTATCAAATGAATAAGGATAAAGATTAAAAGAAGCGTTTGAAAGAAAAAAAAATTAGGAGATCTGATACGGTGAGTAAGAATCCACAGTACAGAACAAATAAAGACGAGAAGGAAAAAAAAAACAGTAATAACCAGGCAGTGGTTAATCTGATGTGTTAAATGACCTGCTAAATGGTTCAAATATTTTATTTTTAACAATATCAGAGAACAGGATCCACAGTAGGGGGGTGTGAGAGGCATGACAAATATGGATGTTGTGTAGCTTGAGAGGATACATCATACAATAAATTTCGTAGGGAAGTTTATTGTCAATGGAAGTCGCTGAATTGAAAAGGACAGTGAATATGGAGTATGACGACCTAAGATTTCACCCTGATTCTACTTTATAAACTTGTAAAACTCACTGAAACTTTTTGGGACTCAGTTTCCTCATTTGTAAAATGAAGAGCTTTCTAGTAGTTGATCACTAAGGTCCATTCCAGATTTAAATACTGTGACCCCATGACCAATCAATCAATGAGCCTCTACTAAAATACCTATGCCAGGGGTATATTGAAGCTCCAGGGAGCTAGTAAATATAAAGCATTTTGCAACCTTATATAAATTTATATAAATTCTTATATAAATAACAATATTTATAATATATATAATATATAATTCTTATATAAATTCCAATTGTTGTTGTTTATGCTCATTAAGTGATTACTTCATTTCTTGAGCCTTCTACTGCACTCCTGCTGAGCTCAAGCAATTTTTATAGAACAATATAGGGGTATGTTGAGAAATGTTTAACTACTGGCTTGAAAATGCAGATGTGGAAAATGCATGTACACATACACTTTAAATTTTAATCTATATGATTGACATAAGTCTAGACAATCAACAAAACAATAAATTAAGCATTGATTCATAGTGATAGCTAACTGCTGAAGTATATGTGCTCACAGTGAAAATTTAACAAGGTCTCCCAAGCTAGTTAGAGCTGAATCCAGTATACCCCTAATTTATGCTAAGGTCCTAAATGTGGACAATATAAGTACAAAAGTGAAATTGTACCCAACCTCAAAAAGCCTATGTTCCATCCATTAGAACATGAACTCTGTGATGATAAGGCCAAAGCAAGGGGATTAAAAAAGTAGAATATGAATTAGATACTGAAGCTGCCCAAAAAAACATGTCCATTCCAACAATGTGTTTATGATAGCAGCCATGATTTTTAGAGGGTTGAGATGGTGCAAATCTCAAATAATAACTATTCATCCAGTACCACTAGTTTGCCTCTCTAGTATCTGGAAGTGTAAGTAAACTTCTCCCATAAAATCTAAGGGCATCTACAAGTTCAAGGTCTCAGCACAGAAAGCAGTTGAAACCTGATTTGCAAGAAGCCTCCACTGACCATTCCCATAGCCTAGAGGCCAAGAGGACATATTGGTCTGTCCATGTACCACAAAGATAAAGGAAACAGCTGAAAAAGTAGAATAGAATCAAGATGGTATGCTGGTGCTGATGTTGGCACATTTTGTTCTTTGAAAAAAAAGCCAGAAAGCATCTACATTTCATTGTTTTATTTGCTAAAGTTTATCAGTCCTCCTAAGTTCATAATTAAGAAAATATTGTATTTGGATCAACTCCCCAGTATTACCAAATAACTTTGAAAAGGAATAGAAAAGTACAAATTACATAATTGTTGCTATCAATCCCAATTCTTTCAAATGTTAATGGATGACTACACAGGATCCTCAGTGTGATAATGTGGGTTCTAAAGATGCTGGTGACTATATTGATTTTTCAATTTAGTAAATACCCATATAACAACATAAAAAGATCAGAATAGTGTAGAACTATATCTTCCAAAAGATTGTTCCATCTTGGGAAATGGTGATTGTTATTAATAAAAATGAAATGAGAAAAGGGTTTAAGTAATATTGCTATATCTGGCAGCAGATGGCAGTGTTAATCCATGGAAAAGTACATTCAGGTTAGTTTGGGGATTTTAAGTGACATTTAATGCTTATAAGTTTGAGCTGATGTGTCAGTCCAGAAAATATAATTTAGTAGTTAAACCTACACACACACAAACACTTAATATTTATATACAAACACAAATATATATGCATGTATATTATTATGTGTGTAGATTACATAAAATGCTTGACAAAATTTACATCATTATATAAAATGTTAGCTAGATAGATATAACTATATGCAAGCATACATGTAGATGTAGATGTAAAGATAAATATAAAAAGATAGACAGGTAGGTAGATAGGTAGACGGATAGACCTTTATCCTGGAATCTCTCTATCCTCTCCCCTAGTATAATAGTAATAGCTAACATTTACTTAGCAATTTGGAGTTTATATAGTGATTTACAAATATTATCTCATTTTAGTCTCATGACAGCCCTGGAGGACAGGTATTCTTATGTCTAGTTTACAGATGAGGAAACTGAGGCAGTCAGAGGTTTAGTGACTTGTCCAGAGTCAAACAGTTATTAAGTGTCTGA
Organism: Petaurus breviceps papuanus; assembly: GCF_028583685.1. Classification (NCBI taxonomy): domain Eukaryota; kingdom Metazoa; phylum Chordata; class Mammalia; order Diprotodontia; family Petauridae; genus Petaurus; species Petaurus breviceps. Next base: position 8,722,919 of record NW_027187351.1, read on the forward strand.
GGTCATATCTGAAATTAGGTCTAACTCCAGGTCTAGTGCTCTAACCATTGCACAACCCAAGTGCCTCCAAGAGACAAAGTCTAAATCAGTTGCTTGTTTTTTAACAAATAAGGGGGGGGGGAAGCCAAATATACATCTGCCCTTAAAAAAAAAGTTTTAAATTTCTTATTTACTTAAGCACAGTTGAGATACAGAGAAAACTGTGAAGTTCATCCCTTCCTCTGTCTCTTTCTGTGGACCACCTTCTTCCCTACTTTATCACTTCTGCCAAAGCAACTGTACCTCTAGGATCAGGACAAAAGGAAAAGTTCTATAAGCCACCAATACTTGAATATGAATTCCTTTTATGTTTTTGACCTCCCTGGAAAAGTGACCCTTTAAATGAGAACCACAGAAGGCCAAATTAAAACTGAAGTGGGGATTGAATTTGAGGTTGTGAGGCCTTCTCTATATCCTTCAAATTATACTAGCTAGACAATGCGCAGCTAGGTGAAACAGTGGATAGTGTGCCCAGCCTGGAGATCTGAGTTCAAATTTGAGTTCAGACATTTACTGTGAGACCTTTAACCACATTTATCCATTCTAAAATGAGCTGGAAATGGAATGGCAAACCACTCCATTATTTTTGCCAAGAAAACCCCAAATGGGGTCCCAAAGTGTCAGACACAATTGAAAATGACTAAACTGCAACACTTTATATAATAATGCTTCAATTTGTCCATCCGTCAATCCATCTATAGAGCCAACACAATATTCACAGCACCTTCAGTGACCATGAATATGCCAGCATAGTTCTAAACTGCAAAATATAACAAATTATCCATATAGAAGCCAGAAGCAAAACATTTATTCAGACACCAGAAAGCCAAATCCCCAAACCAGGAAACTGAATCCATCATAGCAACAAAGAAATTAATAAGCCATAACACAGCAGGGAGCCACACCATCCTTTAGCCTTCTCACAAACAAACACTCACAAGCCTACCTGTCTCGTTGGGTGCATTTTCTCCTCCCTCCAGCTCTAACTGCTCTGATTCCCAGCTTCCTGAGGGCTCTACTCCACCTTTCAGCAAATTCCTCCTACCACAGGCTCCATGTGATTACTTTCAATCTATTGGGGGGCAGGGAAGATCTTCAAATTCCCTTAGGCTTATTAAGGGGAAGGGAAGATCTTCAAATTACTATTACCATTACACAATCCATCTAATCATCCATCCAAACAACCATGAAATACACTCTGCTTGATGCCTGGGCTTCAAAGAAAAACATCAAATACTTCTTCATTCAAGGGCTTTACATTCTAGAACTGTCCTGTGCCTTCATCTAGAAAAGGCAAAGATGTTTTGGGGTCTATTTTCACTACTCCATTTGTCTAAAATGTGTCTATTTTATTTTAGATAACCCAATATTTTATAGTTACCTATTCAGCACAATAATGGCAATAATAATGATAATGATAACTGAAAGTAATAATTATCTAGTGCTTACTTTGTGCTTATTATCTCATTTGATATGGGTTCAAATGCCAATTCTACCACTTAAGGTGCGACTTTGAGTCATTGTAAAATTGAGAGGTTAAACTAGAGGATCTTTCGGGTCCCCTTCATCTCTACACATGTGATTTTAGGCACCTTAGTGCCCGTAAGCTCAGTCATTCTTCCCCTCTGCACTACTCTCTTTTCTAGTTATTTCTCCAAAATTGGAATATTTCCTAAAGCAAGCTCTAATTATAATGAGATTCTTCTTCCTCTTTCAGATCCCTGGGACCTCTTCAGTGGTTCAGAGAAGATGGAAGCCTCTTTATCCTGCTACTCAGACCCGGGGAGGGCCAGGACAGCAGACTAAATCCAGAATTAGTGCTGTTACTGCAGAAATCAAACAAATTAGAGCCAGGAGGAAAACAGCCCGGATGCTAATGGTTGTCCTTTTGGTGTTTGCCATTTGTTATCTCCCAATTAGTATTCTCAACATGTTAAAGAGGTAAACTTGACTAGAGATTTAAAAACTAAACAATATGGGGCTCCTACTTAAGAGATATAGAAGACTTAGTTTTTATAGAAGGAAAAAGTAGGTTATAGTGGAAAGAATATTAACTAGGAAGACAGATGAGCTGGGTCCACTAACTTGCTGTGTGACCTTGGAGAAATCACTTCTAACTGGGCTTGAGTTTTTTCATCTGAAATATGAATGCTTTGGGATAAGTGATGTCTAGTTCTCAATTCTAACTTCTGAGAATCATATCTTAGTATTTCAAGGGGTCCCCAGGTTTTTGGCAGATAGGTAAGGCAGTAGATAGAACTCCAGGCCTGAAGTCAGGAAAATTCAACTTCCTCAGTTTAAATCTGGCCCCAGATAATTACTAGTTGTGTGACCTTGGACAAGTTACTTAACTTTATTTTTTTGTCTCAGTTCTTCATCTGTAATATGAGCTGAAGAAGGAAATGGCAAACCCCTTCTGTATCTTTACCATGAAGAGCCCAAATGATGTCATAAAGAGTTGAACACAATTAAACAAGAAAAGCAAGATATTTGGAACTATAAGTGACGTTCTCTCTCCAACTTAAGTTTACTACTTCAAGGATTTGGGGCACAGAAAGAAATCAAAATATGACTTTTGTATCCCAAAATAAAATGGTGTTAATGACCAGTGAATCAACAGGTTAGCTGGATGGATTTGAGGAACTATTGAAATATACTCATTTCAATTCATATCCCTTCCTGATGACAAATGAGACAGGTGCTCTTAATGCTTTCAAGTTAAATGTTAAACCTTCAAGGCACCAAAAAGATTCAAAATGTAAATTGCTTTAAAGATCTGAAATTCTTTGTTTTGTTTTGCTTTATTTTGTTCCAAAATAAGCAGGGATTCAGTCCTGGTTGAATTTAGATGAAAGGATTCTTAATTCCAGTTCCTTAAAATTATTTTTGTTTGTATTTGTTTTGTTTTGTTTGTTCCATGAATTTTGATAATGGTAATTAAATATACATTTTCTTTTACAATTCTATATATTATATGCACTTAAAAAAACATTATTCTACAAAGGGGTCTATGGGATTCACCAAACTGCAGAAGCGATCCAAACCTACACAAAGTGAAGAATCTTTCAAAGTAATAAGAATGGAATGCTAGCCGTTTAATTATACTTAGTTGAGGACTTGAAAGTCCTAAAAGGAATTCAAACCAGGACAGTTTTAGAATGTTATATTTCTTAAAATCAAGGAAAAGCCCACTTTAAAAAAGCTAGTGAATCATTCTTAAAGTGATTATTAATAAAACTCAACAGAGGATTTTATAACAAGAGAAAACATAACATTTGCTAGACATTGCAACTCAGTGGAGAATCTGGCAAGTAGCATAGTTTGCAGATGGACTTAAATGGGCAGTGGCACCCACAAACTCTAAGTTGCAGGCAGCTGTACCTGAGTTTGATCAACAGCTAACATTACTAGGAATTATCCTAACTGTTGCACACAGTCCCCAGGCAATTCTAATCCTGTTTACAATATGGTCCAAGCTAAAGTGAGAGTTGATGCTCTCCTTTCCCTTGACTCAGAGTCAATATCAGATTCTCCACAGCTGGGGACCCTGGAGAGAGGGAGAGAAAGAGTAAAAAGACAGCTTTGGCTGAAATCAGACAGACCAAAGGTGGTATAACCAGCTGCAAGTTCTTTAGCTTTCCTTTGGCTTTAAATCAACTCTTGGTTTTGATTATTTAATAGTGTTTGCACTAAAAGAGGAGGAGAAGGAAATGAATCCATTTTCAGAACTATCACTTAATAGCATAGACAGCATTAAAAGATGTGATGTGGAGGTGGTGGTACCCTAGAGGTAAAGGATTTATATAAAACCCTGAGGACGTGAAAGTTCCCTAGTTCTCATTATTGATTGTGACTTTGAAGCATTTTGCCAAACACACACACACACACACACACACACACACACACACACACACACTAAATAAGGGACCTGTTCTCTTCCTCCTTTATGTTGTCATCTGCCTGGAGGCACTCACTCCAATCTGTCTGACTGTCAGGTCTCACCTCTGCAAATTCATTTGTGCATTGTAAGGTGGCTTGCATTTTTAAGGATTTACTCTAATTGAACTAAAATTAATTTCTACTACTCTCTTTCTCTTCCTGCATGTTAACTCTCTGGATTTTCTGCCTCTTAACACTTGTGACTTTCATTCATTCCAAATGCTGATAATCTTTTTCTTATCCTCTTGATTTTTAGTACCTTACATTCACTTGGCTATTCCTTTCACCTGAAATCAAAACATGTTATCCTTATCAGGTTTTCCATCATCTTGCTCTTTTCTATGTTTTTTTTAATTTTAAAATTTTTTAAAGTTGTTAAACTTTAACAATTCTCCTTTCCATGTCCATTTACTTAAAGTATAATTTTCCCCACCTTTTTTTTTTCTTCATACACACTTAAGTGTTTTATGCCTGGAAAAAAATATCTTTCTGTCTAGCCAGCCAAATTATTTTTCTTTCCAAAAGGCTTCAAATCCTACTTCTTAGTGAAGTTCTTTCTTAAATCTCACTGCTAAAGACAATGTTGTGTAGTGGACAGAGCCCTGGACTTGGAGTCAAGGTGACTTCACCTTTGAAGGCAAGGTCACATGCTTTCTAAGGTATTTACTAGTTGTGGGATGCTAGGACAAGTCACTTATTCTCTCTGGGTTTTAATTTCCCCATCTTTGGGGAACTTAATTGCTTTTAAAGTTAATAAAATTTGTTCAAGGATAAGCTACAAATTGACCAGTCAGACTGCAAATACATAAAACTACCAGGCTCTCTGGACACAACATATCCCAAAATGAGTTTTTCTTTGTCTCAAAATTTGGTCTTCAATATAAAAAGAAATAAGCAAGAAATACATCATTTCTACTAGTATGGGGTGAGGAACTATAGCCTCAAGGCCACATGTGACCTTCTAGGTCCTGAAGTACAGCCCTTTGACTGAATCCAAACTTCATAGAACAAATCCCTTTAATGAAAGAATTTGTTCTATAAAACTTGAATTCAGTCAAAAGGTCTCACCCAAGAACCTAGAAGGTCACATGTGACCTTGAGGCCACAGGTTCCCCAGCCCTGTACTAGCACTCTGTTTACCCAGTGTCCTACAATCAAAATCTTGGTGTTTTCTTTGATTCTTCCTTTTCCCTTACTGGTCATTTCCAGTCTATTATAAAGCCCAGACATTTCTGTTTTTCCAAAATCTCTTGCATTCATCTCTTCCACTCAATTTTTACTACTTTTATCCTTTTATAGATTGTTATTGCCTGGACATAGCCTTCAAACGGGTCTTCCAACAGTCAGTGAGTGAATAAACATTTATTAAGTGTCTATTATGAATGTGCCAGGCATTGAAGTAAGCAAAGGAGATGCAAACATGAAAAGAAAAAAAAGAGTCCTCACCCTCAAGGAGCTTACTATATATTGTGCGAAGACAACACACAAGAGGAAGCTGAAAAGGAGAGTGACAGGGTGGGGAAGGGCATAATGTTATGCCAAACAAAGAAGTGCAGTCAAGAGGTGAAATGATGAGTTGTCTATTTTAGGAGCCCTCTTCTCTTTTCTGGGATCCATCCTTCCTATCACTGCCAGCCTATTCTTCCTTATTTATAGATCTGGTCATATCACTACTCTGAATAAAAAGCTTGGGGTTCTTTATGGCTTCAAATAAAATTTGAACTGCTTTATTAGACATGCAGAAACAGTGACAATCTGGTGACTTTGCCTTTCTAGTTTCATCTCTTACATGCGTAAAAACCAAATCGTTCTTTTTCTACCCCTGCACTTTTCATTATTTACCACTGCTCCTTGGGGCTTCTCTCTCCTCAACTGCTGAATTTCCACCCTCTTTTTCAAGCCTAATTCAAACCTTCTCTTCTCTAAGAAGCTTTATCTGGTGTTTCTAGTTGGTAAATACATCATAAAGTTCTTTGTTTTGCATGGCTTTCTCGTATTATTTTCAATGTATTATTTTGTATTTATGTTATCTTAATAATAGCTATCATTTAAGTAAGTTTTAAGGCTTGAAAAATATTTTACACATGCTTTCTTATTTGATCCTCACCATAACACTAAGAGGTAGATGCTATAGTTATTCCCATTTTACAGATGAAGGAACTAAGGCTGAGAGAGCTTAAGAGACTTATCCAGGGACACACGGCTAAGACGTTATCAGTGGATGGATTTGAACTGAGTTCTTCTCAGTGCCAAGTCCAAAATATTATCCATCATCGCACCTCATGGCCACTGTATCTTTTACATGTCTTATCCTCCCACTACAATGTAAGTTTCATGAAGACAGAGACCTGTGTTTTCTAATCTTTCTGTGTCCCATAGTAAACAACTCAGGGCTCTGCACATAGAAGATTGCTGTTAAATGTTTGATGATTTGAATATAATATGGAGATTCTTTCCTGTATTTAGGAACTATGATCTCCTAGGTTATTTTTGCTTTTGTCATTCTTTTGTTTTAACATGTAATTTCATCACTGTAGAGGATTAGGCATAAACGCTCCCTCCAGGAAATGTAGGCAAATCATCTGCCACATGTAGTCTTATTTAGATCATTGCCTGGGACACAAAGATGTCTTGTCCATAGTCAAAGCTGTCTGCATCAGAGGAAGGACATCCTTCCTTAGTCAAAGGTGGGTGTGCCATCTTAGCCACTATAGCCTACTAGCTTCTCATTTTAAAATTTGAATACAAAGACAATAGAAATCTCATTGAATATTGTCAAAAGATATATAGGAATGGGATGAATTAAGACAGTGATATTGACATTTCTATATCTCATTAGCTTTCGACATTAGTATTTCATAAATCATATAATCTCTACCCTTAAATTTACTCATAATAAAAATAAAATAAATACTAACAGCTAACATTTCTATAGCAGCTAACATTTCTGAGTCAGGTACTATGTTAAGGGCTTTAGAAATATTCTAGTATTTGTTCTTCACAACACCTATGAGTAATCGGTGCCATTATTAGCCCCATTTTCCAGATGAGGCAACTGAAACAGACATTAAATGACTTGGCCAGGGTCACTGAGCCAATAAGTATGTCTGAGGCTGAATTTGTACTCAGTTCTTTCAAACTGAAGGTTCTCTATCCACTCTGTCCCTCCCATTTGAAAAAAAAAGAACTTTTCTCTATCTAATCAAAATATCCTGTAACTTTTTTTTTTTCCCTTTTTGCAGGGTGTTTGGGATGTTTGCCTATACTGAAGACAGAGAGACTGTGTATGCCTGGTTTACATTCTCACACTGGCTTGTCTATGCCAACAGTGCTGCAAACCCAATTATTTATAACTTTCTCAGTGGTGAGTTTTCCATTGCTCCACCTATGAAATCTAAGTTCTCGCCAGCATGTAGCCTGTAATGAAAAGGAGGTTTCTGAGACTAGCTCTGAAATGCCAGACCAATCCAGTTGCCACACAATGAGATCAGTTCATCCTGACTTTCCTTATTTTTATTTCCTCCCTAGTGACAGAAAAGTGCATATTCTACCAAATTGAAATGCAGTAAATCCTTTTATTTATACTTTTTTTTCCTGTGAAAGTGGCAGGAAATACCAAAAAGTACAAACTGTGGGAAATTAATCAATTTATATGCTGTTTTAATGTATTGACTCAATGTAGTATATCACTAATAGCATTGGCTTAATAAATACTTATAAATAAAATCACAATATGTTTGAATATGTTTGGAGCAAAAGGCTATAGAAACCCAGGAGTTTTACCTAGGAGTGAAACCCCGTTATTAACAGAAATTCATGTGGCTTTTTACTTGAAAATAATGCATCAAGTATTTTCAGTCTCTGGGGAAAAAATATACAGGGTCTCACAAAACTCTTACTGCACTTTTAAGGTGAATTTTAGTTAAGTTTGTTAAAGAGGTTTCCATAAAGCACTTAGTGGTTAAATTACTCACCTTCAGTCACAGAACCAGTTTTTATAAGAGGCAAGACTTGAACCTAGGTCTTCTCAATTCCAAGGACAGCTATAGCCATTAAAAAAAAGTCTGCTGAATGAAGTAATTTAAACATGTTTGAAATTACAATTCAAGATAGCTCTATATAGAAACTAAATATACTAAGCTAAGCTTAAAGCTAAAGTAACACTTTTGGGGTACCCTGTATAGCTACCACAAAATCACTTTTAATATATTTTACTTTCTTCTCCCACACTCCCAATAAAATATTTTGTTTTATTTGTATTTCTTTTGGCTACTGCTTCTATTGGGTTATCTAGCTTGTATGACTTAAAGACAAAGACAAGCTCACACAAACACTTAAGTCAAGGAGTAGACGTAATGTATGACCCAAGTAGAATATAATTACTTCACATAATCCTTTATTCCTTGAAATTTTTTAAAGATTTAAAGTCAGTAGTTTATATATGGTGCTATCTTGTCATGTAAATTTAATTTAAATTTCAAATATATGTTTAATTTAATTCATTTATCAAATTATTAAATTCCTACAACTTTCCTTGGGGACAGGAAGTGCTAGGTTCAAGTTTTTTGTTGTTTGTTGTTATTCAGTTTTCAGTCCTGTCTGACCCCTCTTGACCCCATTTGGGATTTTCTTGGCAAAGATACTGGAGTGATTTGCCATTTCCTTCTTCAGCTCAGATCTTGCCTCTGATAAACATTGGCTCTGTGACTGAAGGCAAGAAATTTAACCACTGAGTTCTTTAGGCAAACCTCTAAGCTTCTAGATTGCAAAGAAAGTGCTAGACTACATTGGCAAAGGGAGATTCTGCATTTGAGAGTTCCCTGTATTAGTGAAAACATAGACCTAGTATTTATCCCCAGGTACTAATCAGTCAACCAATTAGCCAGGTCTAAACTATGAGCAGGGATTCTAGAAAGATAACATCACAATCCATGGCCTAAAAGACCTAGCATTCTAATGGGGGAGAGAACATGAAAACACACACACACACACACACACACACACACAGTGTAAATGGAAGATAATCTATGGGGGAAAGCACTAAGAGTATATGAGGAAAGGGACCCAGAAACATCTCCACCTCCTCCAAAAAAATGTAGTCTTGAAGTAAGCCAGGAAAGTCAGAAAATAAAGGTAAGGAGGGAGGCCTTTTCAGGAATGGGAAGAGCCTAGAGTCAGGAGATGGAGAACACCAAGGAGGCCAGTTTCATTGGATCATCAAAGACTGGAGGAGAGTAAGATGTAAGAAAACTTGCCAAATAGGAAGGGGCCAGGTTATGAAAGGCCTTACAAGTAAAACAGAGAATATTACAATTGATTCTGGAAGCACTAGGAGCTACTGAAGCTTGCTAAGAGGATAATATGGTTAGACCTGAACTTTAAGAAAATAACTTTTACAGTCAAGTAGAGAAGGGAATGGAGTGAAAAGAGATGAGGCAGGAGGGCTGATCACCAGGCTATTACAGTCATTAAGCAGTGACAAAATAAAAGTCAACACCAGAGTAATTATTTTGTGAGTGGGGAGAAAGGGACATATACAAAGATAGTATGAAGGTAGAAATTACCACAGATTGCCAAAAGAGTGGCTACAAGGACATGAGTGGGAGTGAAAAGCTGAGATGCCACAAAGATCTACAAACAAACTTTAGTCACAGTATCTCCCTCCTTAAACACACACACACACACACACACACTTTACATACATATCTATAGTCATTGCTTGGAAAACATCATATTTAAAGTAGATGAGTGGGATACAAAAAAAATGAAACTATATATTTTTTGGGAAAAATCTTTTCTATGCACCATATATTTGAGTCAAAAATTGATTTTAATAAAAATTCCCCATCTGTATGCATGATAAGCCGTTATTTATCTTGATAAGATCATGGATCCAAAGTTGGATCTTACGCTTCTTTGTCTAAGCCTATCATTTTACAAATGAATAAATTGAATCCCATTAAAGCTAAGTGCTTTACCCAAAGTTACAAAAGCAGAAATCATTAATCAGTCATTCAGTCAATAAACATTTGTTAAACACGTACTTCATGAGAGGCACTTTGCTACGTTTGGGGCATGCAAAGATAGATAAAAAGCCATTTCCTATCATCAAGAAGCTCACAGTCTAATGGGGTGGAAAGCCTTCAAAACAACTATCTACAAACAAGATACACACACACACATACACACATTGGAGGTAATCCACAAAAGGAAAGATGCAGAATTAAGGGGACAGTATAAGAAAAGGCAGAAAGTGGAGTTTTAGCTGGAACTCGAAGTATGACAGGGAAGCCAGAAGATAGAGATGAGAAGGGAGAGCATTCCAACAATAAAGAATAGCCAATGAAAATGCTTAGAGTGAGGAGATGGAGTGTCTTATTCAAGGAACAGTAAGAAGGTCAGTGTCTTTGAATTGCAGAGTATGTGGAAGGGTGAAGTGTAAGAAGACTGGAAAGGCAGGGGATTTTATAGTTGATCCTGCAGGTAACAGGTAGAGACAAGAGTTTATTGGGTAGAAGGGTGAGAAAGGTCAGACTTGCACTTTATGAAGATCACTTTAACAACTAAGTGAATAATAGAATAGAATGGAGAGTGAGCTTTGAATCAGGGAGCAACCAGTAGGCTATTTTAATAGAACAGATGAGGTGACAAAGGCATGGTGTTAGTGCAAAAGGAGAGAAGGGAAATATATGAGTGAAGTTTTGACAGTAAAATCAATAGACCTTGGTATCAGATTTGATACGATGGTTGAAATTCAAGGATGAACCTTAGATGGTGAGTCTATGTAATTTACTTGGAAAATGATGGTACCCTTTGTAGTAATAGGGAAGTCAGAAAAAAGGAAGGTTTGAAGGGTCAAAGATAACAAATGAGCCAGACTTTAGACATATTGAGTTTAAGATATCTACAAGATATTCATTTCAGGATACCCAATGGTTATTTGGAGAGGTAAGACTGGAGGTGAACAGAGAAGTTAGAGTTGGATAAGAAAAGACTTAGAGGTGAGACTGAAACATAGAACTTCTGACTCAAGGGGTCTGTATTCTTTCTGCTATAATACCATATCGTGATATATGCCAGAAAACCTAGGAAAGGATAAACACTGATTTTTCCATGGATGGTTCTGACACATCGCTTTTCTGTTCGGCAATCATATCTGCACAAAAGGGGAAAAAAAAAATAGTCTAACTAGGGTAACTTGATATATTGAAAAGAAAACTGAGCTAGACTCTAGGAAGCAAGAGATTTAGTCCAAACTCTGCCATTAATAGCTGTATAACCTTGAACAAGTCACTGATACCCCAGGGCTTTTTTATCTATAAAATGGGGAGACCTGACTAGATATGTTTTAAGGTCTTTTCAGGTTCTGACATTTTATAATTGTAGTATTTGTCAGTGAGTAGTGGAAAAATGACTTTTTTGCATTTCAGCTTGTTGTTAAATATTATTTAGATATAGAACATATTTTATTTTCTATCAAGTTGGAATTCTGTACCCAATTCATGTCTACACATGGCTAGAGGAAAGGCACTCAGGAGTTAAGCCCAGAGTAGAGGCCACTGCAGGGTGAATTTATTGCCTCTGAGGGTTGTATTGAGGGCAAGCGAGGGTTGATGATAACTATTGAATCAAATTGATTAACATTCTGTAGATTTAAACCAAAAAGAAAAAACTGAGGCATTTTTAACATTTCAGCCAGTTTTATTTTCAGGTTGTGTATATAGTTTTTTCTTGTGACCTCAACACTTAAGACTTCTTTCTCTACTTCCTTGTTCATGAGATATCAATTTCCTTATCCATTATATAAGGTCATTAGAATAGGCATCTTTAAAAATATTTCCATAAAAGACCTTATGGTTCTACAGAGTATATAGAGTATAGATATGTATGTGTACATGAGAAAAATGTATATCACACATGAGTGTATGTGTGTTTGACTAGAAGGTAAGGAGATGGGGTCTATGTACAAAAATCAGTATCATTACTTTTTAGTCACACCTCATATATCTAAATGAATATATATCGATTCATAAATAAAAGGATACATATTTTTCAAGATTTTACTAAATTCAATTTCCTTTTCCTGTTTTCATCATACTAGCACAATGTTATACTTTAACCTTTATTTGGCTCACGTTAGCCACTTCTATTTACTGTATTCATGTTTTGTTGAAACATATTTGCACATAATTCTTTTTCCTTTCTTTCTGACTGAATTGCCAGGAAAATTTCGAGAGGAATTTAAAGCAGCATTTTCTTGTTGTTGTCTTGGAGTTAACCCTCGCCAGGATGAACGACTTGCCCGGGGACGAACAAGCACAGAGAGTCGGAAATCCCTGACCACCCAATTTAGTAGTTTTGATAATGTATCAAAACTTTCAGAACACGTTGTACTGACGAGTATAAGCACACTCCCAGCAGCAAATGGAGCTGGACCACTTCACAACTGGTAGAATATTTATTCCTACATCAAGGATAGCTTAATAAAAAGTCTATGTGCATTGAAATCTGATCATCCTAAGGTAAAGCAAGAGTATGGGCCCAACATAAATGTACAGCTTTCAACTCAGAATGAACAGTTATTTCCTAATTATATTGCCAAGTTACAAAAAGTTGTCTTTTTAATTACAATTACTACATTTTGAAACCTTTGTGGAAAACATTAATTTCGGCAACTTTGCTTGCAAGTTAAAAAATGATTACTGCACAAAATTTCACATGCAGGATAAGTTGAATGAATGATTTCTATATTTATCCATTCACTTTAAATTGTCTAATAATTTTAATCTCTTATTTCCAAAGGCAAGGATGTTAAGTGATTTACTTCTGTTCAAAAAGTAGCATTTACTCCTTTTAACTGCCTGAGATGTATATGATGATTTAATATTAAATTTCAAACACAAGAAATGATAGACTTCCAAAGGAATGTCTGAATAAATAATATTTCTATTAAAATAATATGATATCTGAGTTAAATTCCTGCCTCTATCACATATCAGTTGGGTGACATGATCAAGCCATGTAACAATTCAGCATTCCCTAAGAGACTATAAACTACAGATGAGAAGCCCAACAGATTTGGTGTAGAATGTTTCCATATTAATAGTTCCCTTCACAAACGAAAACACAAGTTTCTCCTCAACAACTCCCTACTCCTTGCAAAAAATAAAAATAAAAACTGGACTTCAACAGCTGATTTTCATTTTGCATAAAAATTGGATGCAATTTGTTTTCATTTGCCAATTCATTTCATCATTCATTTTATGAATGCTGTGAGTTTTATAACTTCAGCTGTTATTGTAAGTTTCTCTTGAAATTCTTCTTAGTATCTAAACAAGAAGGTCAAGTGATATTAGAATATAAATCTTGGAATCTGAAATAAATAATATTTTCTAATCAGATCTCTAGTTTTAAAAGAACATCTCTATTTAGGAAAACTTTAAAAATCACAGTTCTCTAATATTGTATTTGAGAATAAGATAAAATGATGTTTTCATAAGCAATAAGAAAAAGTTCTTTATGATGATTTTGTGGAATTAACAATGGAAAATATTTTACAAGGAGAATGAAGAACAGTTCACTAAATTTTTAATGTATCATATATTTACAGTTTAAACAGCACTATATATGCTTCCTATATATTAGTAACAGTCAATCAACAAACTTTTAAAGCACTTATTCTATTCAAAGTACTGTTATAGTGATCTGGGAAATATAACTATTCAAAAAAATAAAGCAATCTTTATTCTTCTGGAACCTATATTTTAATAGAAGAGTTCAAAGCAAACATTTTACAAATCTCATGCTTGGTGTGATATTTAATATGAAAGACCAAACAGAAACAAACTGTTTCATAGAATGGGTGCTTTCCTATGTAAGACATAGGATTCATAGTATCAAAGATTTTACTACTATGGACATTTCTGATTTAATAATTTAGTTTACAAAACTTGAATAAGTGGTGCTTCATTCCAAAATATAGTGCTTGATGTTGAGGCCAAGTTGTTAATCTTAGAAATTAAAATTGCATTGAGCTTTTATTAATTATCAATGTATTCTAAATCACTTGAAATGAAAAGAATGGTTGCTTATTATGCTTATTGTAATAGAAACTATATCACCTAATATCAACCATACAAATTTAAACCATTTTTATATGTGTATGTATATATGCATGTGTATATATGTGTACACACACACACATGTAGGTCCTCTTATTAAGAATTTGTAAAGCAGTTTCTTACTTACAACCATAAGATTGTTTCCAATTTCTACCATGGGTTAAATGTTAGCACAGTGATTTCAGCTTAACATCTGCAAATGAAGTCTCTCTATGTTTTACCTTCTGCTAATATTTGTATATGTCAAAAAAACTAAGGTATGATTCTGACTACTTACACATATAAGAATAAGAATTAAGAATAGAGGCAGGAGAGTGAAATTCTTTGTCTTAAATGATAAGACTTTTCCAGTGTTTTTTTAGTGATTTATATGAAACAAAGTTTTTTGCTATACAGGTATCTACAACAAGGGTCACCACCTTCACTCCTGTCAACCTGGTTGGAATCCTGAGGGAAGACACTGAGATGTGAACCAATGTGCAATCTCACCTATTTTCTCATTAAAATCGATAGCCATTCTTCCAGAGACTGCCATATATTAAGTGCAATGTGGAAAAGATTGGATCCAAAACCCCTCTGTTCAACTTTATGGGTAACCTGACAAAAGATTTCTCGAACTATCAATCCCAAATATTTCCCTATTTGCATTTACTGAGAGTCTGTGTTTTGCTGAAGGAGACAGATTTCCGCAGGACTGGCAGATAACTCACATACAAGAAAATCTGGGAATAGAATTATATACCACAGTACATAGCTCTCAACACTTGGATTAAGGAATTCTTCCAACATGACTGAATTTGGTATGATTACCATAACAGGACAAATGGTAAGGAAACAGGTGTCCAGAAACCCTGCCAATCTTATGGAACAAAATGGTCAACTACTTACCTCATTATGTGCTAAAGACACAAAATGAGAAGACTTTTTAAAGAAAGGAATGTGTTGTCAATGTGTTCTACTTTATGCATTGTATATCTCCTTATTCTCCCTTTGATGTATTACAAAAAAATTTGAAAGGAATTTGTCATTATATTGATAAGTATAGGTAAGTGAATTTGAACCATTTTAGAATTCAATTGACACTCTTTGTTTCTAAGTTTCTTCCCAAACTGGGATTTAAATATTTTAATTCATTTATTCTTGGCAAAAGATGACTTCCTGTTTCTAAGGAAAATGACTTTTAAAATCTCCAAGGCTCAGAAGGCTTTTTGGATATTAAATTACTCTTAAAAAAACATTGATGAGCTAATTGTAAAGGCATCACAGGCATATCAATTATATTTCACTCCCAAAACACTTGAATATTTAAGCCTTGGTACAGAATTGAAGGAAAACTTGTTTAAAAATGATATTAAGATATGCTAAAATCTTACATGTTCGGGACAGAATGAGAATAAAAAACTTAAAGATCTTAATGAATTCAGTTTTTAGATGGTACTATTTTCATACAGGCATGGTGATAAAAATTTTTTTCAACAGACTCTCTAAGACTACCCTAAACTTAAGTAGTGTTTGGTTCTGTTCCAATAGAAACTGACTCTCCCTATCAGTTTCTATATTTTGGAAAACCTTCAATCTAAGATGACATTTTTTCTACCTTTTACTTTTTGCTCTTTTGCTATTCCTCTAAGTTTTACTTTGGAGTTTAACAACAGCTAGTTTTCATACACTGATCCATGGAATTCCAGAGGAACACAAAGGAGACACAGGGGAAAATGGAAAGACAGTGGGATATAGAGGCTCTGCTTAACTGGCTATATACATACATTCATCCATGCATACATATATATATGTATATACATATGCATATATATGTATATACATATATATGCCAAAACATGAAAAACAAAAATGACATCATAAACTCAAACAGTGTTTTTAAAAACTATTCTTACTAAAAATAAATGGGAGGGTAGAATAATCTCACTCTCCTACCATGTGATTCCCCAAATATTTTCTCCTTATATATCTTAGAGCATCAGAGCTGATTTTCAGTCAGTCAATTAATAAATATTTATTAAGCACCAACTATATACTAAGCACTTAGATAAGCACTGAGGATATAAAAAAGAGGTGCAAAATAGACTCTGTCCTCAAGGATCTCACAATAGAAGGTGGAGACATGTAAACAAATACATTCATCAAAGAAGGTACTAGAATTAAGTAAGGTTGGAAAGGATTCTTGTAGAAGGTGGGGTTTTAGTTGATACTTAAAAGAAGCCAGGAAAGAGAGTACATGGAGATAAGGAAAGAGTGCATTCCAGGCATGGAGGGTAGTCAGTGAACATCCCCAGAACCAAGAGAGATTGAGTACATATACATGGAATCACAAGGAGGTCATTGTCACTGGACCCAAGAGAATATAGTGGAGAGTGAGGTGTAAAAAGAGTGGTAAAGTCAAAGGAAGCTAGGTTATTAATGTTTTGAATGCCAAAAAGAGGATTTTGTATTTGAGACTGGAAGTGATAGGAAACCATTGTAGTTCACTGTGATTTAGACTTGTGATTTAGGAAATTTATTTTGGTGTCTGTATGGAGGATAGATTGGAGTGGAGAGACACTTGAGATGGCAGACCCACTAGCAGTTTATTGTAATAGTTCAGGTGTGAGGTGATGAGGTGCAGCACCAGAGTTGGG
Source organism: Petaurus breviceps papuanus (assembly GCF_028583685.1). NCBI lineage: Eukaryota > Metazoa > Chordata > Mammalia > Diprotodontia > Petauridae > Petaurus > Petaurus breviceps. Next base: position 8,739,654 of record NW_027187351.1, read on the forward strand.
GCAACATCAGAGGAGAGAAGGGGGTGTATTTGAGAGGCTGGAAAAATGAAATCAACAAACCTTAGCAACCAACTGAGTCTACAGGGAATGAAAGATAGTCATGAGTTGAGGATGCCTTAGGGATTCTAGGTTGGAAGCCTGAGGGAATGAAAGGATGATGTTGCCCTGTACAGCAATAGGAAAGTTCTATTTTGAGCTATGAATGATATATCCCTACATCTGCTGCACCCCATATGTGCATTATCATGCTCTGGCACTTATTGAACAAAATTAATTTCTAAATTTTAAGCCCTTATTCTTGACCTGGACAATTTCACAAAAAGAAAGTCATCAAAACCAATGGGATTATAACTCAAACAGCTCTTAATGGTTTTAATACATATAATTTTAAAGTAAAAAATAGATTGAAATCCCTATAATCGCATCTGCTAGTCTCCTTAGTGTAGTGTAAAAATTATTATTGTTGTTGATTACATTATAAGAACATTCATAATTAGGGTCAAACATGAGTAACAGAGGATAGAATGAGTGCCTAAAGCAAAGTATTTAGTGATTGAGCTCTCTCTCTCTCTCTCTCTCTCTCTCTCTCTCTCTCTCTCTCTCTCTTTCTCTCCCTTCCTCCCTCCCGCTTTCCCTTCCTCCCTCTCTCTTTCTCTTCCTCTTGCAGTTTTCTGAAACAGTGAAAGTGCGAATATCATAGATTTGGGGATTGCATTTATTTATTCCTTTTGTAAAAGCTATTATAATAGAAAAAGCAAGGATAGATATTGAAAGTCACAAATGACTAGTAATCAAATATAAAAGTCATGTAAAATGCAAACATGACAGAATTAAATTAAGCTATACCTGTGAAAAAGCTAAAAGACAAGCAAAATAGAATCAAGTGCTTTTTTGTCTTTTAACTAGTTTTTCAACAAATCGATGTGCAGTTTTCACTATAGACATGAATTCAATTGGTTAAAAATGGCTCTTTCCTCAATATGACAAATTTTGGAAACCTTATTTTTAAAATTGTAAAGTCAAAGCTTTCAAAAATTATATGAAAAAAATAAAAAGAATTCTATATTATCATATTAAAGGATTCTAATTAGCCATAGACAACTGCTTTGGATTTGCAGCCATAGACAACTGCTATGGGTTTGCAGTTTTTGTCATTGGTGTTCTACATTAATTTCCTTGACCTTTTCAGAATTTAGGACAATAGTACTAACCTACAAAGAAACCCAAAATCTTAGAGCTAGAAAATACAGAGTGAAGCAGAGCTAATAACACAAAGTTGTGAATTTGTATTTGGCATCCTTATTCTCTCCTTTTTTAGTATCTTCTTTTTTAAACTTGCTCCAGAGGGGATATGATAAACTTATTCACACTGAAGTGCTAAGCTTAATGTTTAACCCTGCAAAGTATTTGCATTTTAGGTATTGGAATCAGAAATTAAAGTTATGGTAAGAATATTTTATAGTGGCATGTCAAATATCAGCTGGGAAAATAGAGAACACATGGATTTGGAGACAGTGGGGAAAAGAAGAGTTTCAATCAGCTATTTATTTAGCATCTACTATGTGTTAAGCTCTAATGTTTCTTTCTGTCTCTCTCTGTCTCTGTCTCTCTTTGTGTCTCTGCTCTCTCACATGCACACAGAATGTATGAATGTATATATGTATATATATAATGTGTGTATATAATGTATGTGTGTGTACATATAGGTATATATGTATATACATGATACTAGATAATGAGGCAAAGGGGACTCTAGAAGTTGGCAGGTTTGTTAAAGTCTTTGTGTAGCAGATATTGCCTGAGCTGTGCTTTGAAGGAAGCTACAGATTCAACAAGATGAAGGAAAGGAGAAACTGTATTCAAGGCAAAAGACAAAGCCTTTGCAAAACCACAAGGACAAAAAGTGGATGGTCAGGTATGAGGGCAGCAAGCAGATTATTTTAGCTAGACTATAGAATAAAAGAACAAGAATAATGTATACTAAATGGCAGAGACTGGAGCTAGATAGACTTTCAATACTGAGGAGAGGAGTTTGTGTTTGATCACAGAAACAACAGGGAGTCACTAGATCATCTCGAGCAGAGGGGGAAAAAGGTAAGACCTGTACTTTAGGAATATCAGTTTGCCAACTGTGAGAAGGATGGCTTGAAAAGGAGTGTGTAAGCAAGGAGACCAATTAAGCTAATTTAACTTCCCCTCCTCTACTTCTTCACCTTTTAATGTATTCACCTACCATCAACTCAGTCATTTTTCCTTTCGCCATCTTTATTTTTACTCTCCAAATGATTCCATAAACTCTTCAGGCATACATAGAATCTACTTTACAACTTATTAAGCATTTACTATTTTCAAAGGTTTTTTTTCTAGGAACTAGGGAAACCCAGATGTAAAAAAAAACAATCTCTTCTCTGAAGTATTTTATGATTTAGTAGGAAGAATAATGTGTAATACAAGGTAGAATGAAGCAAGGGCAGAAGAGTGGTCTAGACAAAGTGCTCTAAGCCTTTCACCACCATTCCTTTACTTTTTGTTTTTTCATGATACATTTTTCTTGATTCTCCTCCCACATGACTGATCAATCTTTCTCAGAGCCATAGCTGGCTCATCTTCCATATCATGCTCCTTAATTCTGATTTTCCCCCAAAGTTCTGTTCTTTTCCCTCTTCCATTTTCTCTCTACACTACCTTGGTTATCTCATCAGTTAATTTAATTACCATCTCCACAGTATGAAGATTAGATATACATAACTATCCTTAGTCTTTCCTGAGCCATCATCATACATCACCAAATATCTATCAGAAATTTTAAAATGGATTTCCAGGAGATATCACTAATTTAACATGTCTAAAAAAAATCATTATGTTCTCCCTCAAATCCACCCCTTTTCCAAAATTCCTTGTTTCTGTCAAAGGTTACCCTTCCACTCAACCAGGTTCACAATGTTAATGTCATGCTCAATTTCTCACTCTCACCCTATATATCCAATAAGTTAGTTGTGAAACTTTTTCTTTTCTACTTTTACAACATCTCTCCAAATTTGGATGTACTACTTCAAGTATTTCTGCACTCTAGTCCAGCCTTCACATAGCTACCAACATGGTTTTCCTGAAATTCAATAAACTATAATGACTCCCTATTGCATCTAGAATAACATAAATTATTCCATTTCATCATTTAAAGTTTTTTTTTAATATATACTGGCCCCATCCTACCTTGCTAACCCTACATATTCTATGGTCCAGGTATAGTCGCTTCCTTATTGTTCTTCGCATACAGTGCTCCATCTCTTATTTCTGTGCTTTGTACTAGCTGACCCCCATACCTGGGATATACTCCTTCCTGACCTACGTCTCTTATACTCCCTCCCTAGCTTCCCTTAAGGGTGAGTTCAAATACTACCTTCCAGAGGAAGCCTTTCCTGATCCTCCCAGATGTTGATGCTTCCCTTAATATTCTTTTTAAGTTTTTTATATGAAATGTAGTATGCTATAGATAATAGCAGCCTCACAAGCAGGACCTGGGTTCAAATCTTGCCTCTGATTAATATTATCTTGTGTGACCCACAGCAAGTAGTATAGGGAAGTAGTGCTCTCAGTAGTATGGGGGAATACTCTAAAATGATAAATTGCAGAAAATATATGACAATCTATTGAAAGAGGGAATATACACTTCAGGGAATCACATATACAATTTTTTTTTGCTTTTTGGAGGGCAACTGGGGTCAAATGATTTGCCCAAAGTCACACAGCTAGTAACTGTGTCAAGTGTGTGAGGCCGCATTTGAACTCAGGTCCTCCTGACTCCAGGGCAGGTGCTCTATTCACTGCACCACCTAGCCACCCCCCGGAATCTCATATACTAATAAAACCATAATTCCTATCTCTATGGTTATATTTTGTTTGTGCTTATATAACTAAATATCACATCTCTTAATTAGATTGTAAACTTCTCCAGGGCAGGGAGTTTTGTTTTTCTCTTTATGTGTCAGATCCCCCCAATTCATCCTGCTTGAAAAAAAAATCTTAGTTGATTGTTTTATTGATTCTTCCTTTTATTTTTTATTCTGTCCCTGGGGAGCATCTTTTCATTTCTTCTCTCTTTACATGGACTAGATAGTTGACTCTGCCTGAGGTATCTATCCTAGACAGCAGAGCTAATTTACAGATTTCTCTTATTCCCTGTTCTGTGCATACCATTTCTGTTCAAATGTCTTTATCTTTGCTTTTTTTAATCTCAAAACTCTATTGAAGAATTGGAGGTGGTTGTGTCTATTTTGCATTTTAGGGACTTTTAATGTACTTCTTGAATTGATATCTTTATTCAGAGAACATTTAAGCATGTTTTCTTTAACATCATTAAATGGGAACAAAACTTTTCTCCCTTTGATCTTCCTTTTAGTTATATATTTAAATTTCTTTCTCATTTCAAAGGAATTTGAACTTCATATACCTCTGCCAGATTTCCTAAATCAGTACTTAATTTAATCTGTTACCAAAGCGGGATCAGAAAAGTGGTCAATTTCATAGTACATTTCACAAACATTTTAATGCCTATATCCCAGTCTGCTGGCCTGTGTATCCAAGTTGGAATCCTCCCTTTCTCTATTCTCACAGATTCATTCTATATATTTTCTTTCATACGGCACTTTTTGGTTACTTCCAGTTCTTTTATTTCTTATAAAAGTAAAGCTACTATAGCCTTAATGTCCTCCATTGCTTTTTTTCCTACTGCATATCCATTCACACAAATGACTTTTATCCCATTCCTAACTTTGCAGGTTTCAATTCTATAATATATGAAAGTGCCATGGGATCCTACTGTTTTTGGCTTCAGTCCCTGGTCCACTGTTTCAGAAAAGTTCCAATCATGCTTCATTTTTTCCTCTACTTTCCAGTCAATTCCACAGCTTCACCAACTGCTTTGTCTTTGTATAGTGTCCTTTCTTCTTTCACCTTGGCCCCTTCAGCTCTGGAACCATGATCAAACCAACTCTCTCATTATTTCTGGATGGACTGTGTCAATTTACTGCCTCATCTCCTTAATTTATCCTACTCACTATCCCTTGGACTTTTCAACCCAAGCTTATCTTCCTAGACACCACTCTCTTATGTGTGTTGCCTCTCTTCATAATAACATAAACTCTCTGAGGGCAGAGACTGTCTTTTCTTCTGTGTATATACATAATATATTCTTATTGTTTGTACATATTAAGCATTTACTAATTGCTTTTATATTCATTCATTCATTCATTTACTCCAGAATCCCTGAAGTAAACACCAAGTCTCATATGTTTTGAGCATCCATGTTATGTGTGCCAGACATAAACCTAACTTCATATGGTTTCACAATCTTCTTCATTAGAAATAAATTTCCCTCTTCATATGTAATCATGTTTCCAAGAAAATATGATGGCCAGTTTCTTGTCTTTTAACTCCCCATAACAAGCTTTACAGATTTTTTAAAATTTGTATTTCATGTTGGTACTTTCAGTTGTATTTTCCCCATTTTTGTGCATTATGATTTAGCCTCTGAACTCCCTTTTCACTCTGCTGTTGGCTCTGCATATACTACTCCCTCCTGCTCCAGTCTTATCTCAGACTCTATATTTCTTTCTTCTTTATTCCTGCTTCTGGGAGCTAGGCTCCTTTCATAGTAGGTCTGTTATCCTCATTTTGAACATGACGATCTCTATTTTCTCTGTGTTTCCCCATCTGCTCCTGAAGTTCTCCTTTTCTTGCAGCCTCAGGAAACCTCTGTGCAATCACTGGGTAGATATTAATGGCTCCACCATTCTCTGTCTGCTTTCATTTTGGGCTGTGGATGTTGGCTCAGTTGGGTATCTCTTTGATCATAACCAACTCCTGAACAGGCACTGTGCATAGATTTGCCATCTTTCATTACAAAGGGTATATGCAATTCACTTTCTCACATAAGGCACTGTTGGCTCCATATTTTCTACACCAAGATCCAATTTCCTGGCAGCACTCAACTTGTTCTTTAGGCCATGTATAGAGTACAGCTTTAACTATACCCTGTGCCTACTATGGCTGATCTATGTCCAGATGGTCACCCCACGCTCTTCTTACTAGAGTTCTATCTCACCCTTGTTATTTGCTAGTCCAAACTCCTAGTTTACCTGCTTCTTTCACCAGAACTGCCAACATATTGCAATCTGGTTTTAATAAGATTGAAATGGCTGCTTTTGTTTCTATAATATTCATTATTTTATTCCCAAAGAGTACTGATGATATATTTAGCTTGGTTCTGCTGGCTAAAAGACCTCCAAATTCTTCCACCATTTCTTGTCTTTTTTCTCTTGGCATGGTGTTTGAAATAATTCTTGTTCATCTGGTGATTTGAAACTGAAGTCAGACTTTTCATTTCCCACAGCTTCAGATGTTAATAATAATAGTGATTATAATCAAGAATCATTCATTAAAGATCTACTATGCTCTGGACATTGCTTAGCATTGGGGAATTTCAAATAAGTTCACCAACTCCTGTCTTCAACCAACTAATTGATCAATCAATAAGCATTTAATAAGTATGTGACAGGCACTGGAAACTCAAGTTCATGAAATAAAACAACTCCTCTTAGCAAAAAGCTTATATTCCACTGGGGAGTAAAAAAGGATAGACAGACAGACAGATAAATAGATAGATAGATGATAGATAGATAGACAGACAGACAGATGGAATTAGTCTGAATATTTACAAAGTAGCTAAATACAATACCTAACAATATAGTATGGGAGGGAGGGTACTAACAGTAATGGGGATGGAAAAAAATGATTAATTAAGAAGATGGTACTTGAGCTTTATATTAATTTTTAAAATGACTATGATGCATAGGTGAGGAAGAAGTTCATTTTAGGCACAAAGGGTAGTCAGTACAAAGACATGCAGGTGGGAGATAGATTTTTATTTCTGAGGAACATAGGGAAGGTTAATTGACCTGAAACTTGGGGTGAGGGAGAGGAAGTGATGCCCACTGGCATTTATATATTGCTTTAATTTGCAAAATCTTTTGCATGCTTTATGTAACTGCATCAGCGGAGATCAAGGCATTTTTAAATTGAATTCCAAGTTAAAATAATACTTAAGCTTTCTACCATATTAGAATAAGACATACAGCTGGGAAAATAATTGTTGTGATAGTCCTAAGTAAAAGATGATCAGGGCTGTACTTCAGTGGCCAATGGGGAGCCAAATGGATAGATATGAGAGATGTTAAGACAGAATCGATACAATTTAGCACCTAGATTGTTTATGTGGAAAAAAGGGAACAGTTAAATAATATTTTAGAGTAATAGAGTTATGTGACTTAGAAGAGTGTATATTTCAATAGAAATGGGAAAGTCTGGAGATAGGAAAGGTGTAGAAAAGAATCAATCAGGCATTTATCAAGAATTTTTTTTTTGACTCAGCACTGCAATAATTGTTGAAGATGGAGACCGAAGAGAAATAGCTTTTTCCATTATGGAGCTTACATTCTAATAGGAAGAGACCAAACATACACATATAAGTATGTACAGAATTTGGAAAGAATGAATACAAGAGAGCTTTGAGCTGTGGACATTTGGGGAACCAGAAAAGGATAATGCTTGAACTTAATATTCAAGTAAACAATGTGTTCTTTTTTATTTTTTTGGCTTTTTTTTAAATGCTTTATTAACTTCTGATTTACATCGTTCGTTTCCGCCAGATTTTGAGTTACAAATTTTCTCCCCGTTTTTCCCCCACCCATCCCCCCAAAACAGCAGTCCCACAGGATATCCCCACCTCTGATCTGCTCTCTCCCATATTTTCTCCCATACCCGTTTCAACTTTTCCAGTAGGGCATGGTGGATCTCTATATTTCCCAATTACATGTAAAACAATATTGATAATAGTATATATATATTTAAACATTTGATCTTAAAACTTTGAATTCCAGATTCATTTCCTTCCTCCCTTATCACCCACCCTTACTGGGAAGATAAGCAGTTCAGTATAGGTTGTACATGTGTGGCTAATGCAAAACAATAACATAGCAGATATATTGTAAAAGACTGACTATATTTCCCTCCCTCCTATCCCACATCCCACTTGTTCTATTCTCTACTTTGATCCTGTCCCTTTTCAAAAGTGGGTGCTTCCAACTTCCCTCACCCCAGCCTGCCCTCCCTTCCATCATCCCCCCTCACATCCCCTCCCCCCCTATTCTCCTGGAGGGTGAGATCCCCTATTTAGTATGTATTTCCCTCCCTCCTCAAGCCAGATTCAATAGGAATAAGGTTGACCCATTCCCTTTTGCCTTCCTATTCTTCCCCTCCATTGTAACCATTTTTCCCTTGCCTCTTCTTTATGAGATAGTTGCCCCACTCTGTCTCTCCCCATCTCCTCTCATTATATCTCTCTCACCTCTTAAGTATCATCCCTTCCTGTTAAATTGGTCCCGTGCCCTCTATCTATGTATACCTGTAAACATGTATACACACATTCACATATGTATTCATATGCCTGCATACCCTCATATAAAGACATATATATATAACATATTTCTAATCCCTTCAACTACTGAGAAAAATTTCATAAGTTACAATTATTGTTTTTCCATGTAGGAATGTTAATAGTTCAACTTTGGCCAAGTGGCTCAGCAAGCAAGAGCACCGGCCTCAGTGCCGGGATGACCCGGATCAAATCCGGGCCCAGACACCCAGCACCACACCCAGAAACAACAACTGGCTGTGCAACCCCGAGCAAGCCACTCAACCCCAATTGCTTAAAAAAAAATAGTTCAACTTTGATAAGTTCCTTATGATTTCTTTTCCCTGTTTACCTTCTCATGCTCCTCTTGCTTCTTGTATCTAAATGTCAAATTTTCTATTCAGCTCTGGTTTTTTCAGCAAGAATTCTTGAAAGTCCTGTATTCCACTGAATGACCATATTTTCCCCTGAAACAGGATACTCAGTTTTGCTGGGTAGGTGACTCTTGGTTTTAATCCCAGCTCCCTTGACCTCCAGAATATCACATTCCAGGCCCTTCGATCCCTCAGTGTAGAAGCTTCCAGATCCTGGGTTATCCTGATTGTGTTTCCACAATATTCAAATTGTTTCTTCCTGGCTGCTTGTAATATTCTCTCCTTAATCTGGGAATTCTGGAACCTGGCTATAATATTCCTAGGAGTTTTCTTTTTGGGATCTTTTTCAGGAGGTGATCGGTGGATTCTTTCAACCTCTATTTTGCCCTCTCGTTCTAAAACATCAGGGCAGTTTTCTTTGAGAACTTCCTGGAGGATGCTTTCCATGCTCTTACTTTGGTCATGGCTCTCAGGCAGTCCAATAATTTTTAAATTATCTCTCCTGGATCTATTTTCCAGGTCAGTGGTTTTTCCCATGAGATATTTCACATTGCCTTCTATTCTTTCATTTGTTTGGATCTGTTTAACAGCATCTTGATTTCTCATAAAGTCATTAGCTTCCATTTGCTCCAATCTAATTCTGAAGCAATGATTCTCCTCATTGAGCTTTTGAGGTTCTTTTTCCATCTGGCAAATTAGGCTTTTTAAGGCATTCTTCTCCTCATTGCCTTTCTGAGACTCCTTTGCCATTTGAGTCAGTCTGTTTTTTAAGGTATTATTTTCTTCAGTCAGGCTGTTGACTCTCATTTCATAATTTTCTTGCATTGTTCTCATTTCTCTTCCCAATTTTTCCTCCACTTCTCTTATCTGCTTCTTAAGGTCCTCTATGGCCTGTAACCAGCTTGTATTTTCCTTTGAAGCTTTTGGTGCAGGAGTTCTGACTTCACTGATTTCCTCCTGTTCCATGCGTTGTTCCTTCTTATCCCCAAAATAGGAGTGTAATGTTGGAATCTTCTGTCTGCTTTGTTTCCTTTGCCTGCTCATTTTGCCACTCAATGATTTGACTTTTGGGCTTTTTGCCACAGTAGGACTCTGCCACCAGACAGGGGAGTTTTCGTCCCAAACGCTGGGGTTTTCTCAGCTGCCGGAGGTATTAGATGGGTGCCCTTTCTGAGGTCTCCACACACTCTGGCAAGCTGGACACACACCCCAGGACCTCCACCCTAGACTGCAATCCAGATCCAAGCAGGTTAAAGCAAGAGCGATGACCCCTCAGACTGGTGCTTGGTCCCCCTACACTCTGCAGGTCAGGAGCTGAAGCCGCCACATGGCGCTGGCAGGCTGTGCTGGCGTCTCAGCGGTTTCTCGCCCTGGGGGTAAAAGCCACTCACTCCCACTTACTGGGTCCCAAAGTCCAGAATGCACTGGCCTCTCACCTTGTCCTTCGCATCTATGTGTTGATAAATCTGGAAATGGCCACAGCTGCTGCTGATCTGGAGTCCCTCTGGCTGGCGGCTGGTCAGGCCCGCCTTGGGGCTAAAGCCTCGGGGTGGGGCTGGGCTCAGCTCCCAGAGCGCTGTGCTGGCCGATTCCTTCCGGCCTGCCGGGCTGTTCTCAGCGGGAGGTTATTTTCTCTGTGTCATTTTGTGGGTTCTGCAGCTCCAAAGTTTGTTTAGAGTCCCCTTTTTACATGGATTGGGGAGTGTGGAAGCCGGAGCTGAGGGAGGGTCGTGCTTCTACTCCGTCATCTTGGCTCCGCCCCCACAATGTGTTCTTAGTGTTCGAATATGTGGCCAACCATCCTTCCCTCTCTGGACTTCACCACGGTACCTCAGCTGCCTTAATTCTTTGCCCCCAAAACCTCCTTTGCCCACTGGTGAGTTCTATCCACAGCTTCCATTTTAAGAAAGGAGATAGGACAGTAATTATTCACTCTCTGGACTTTGCTCGTATTTCCCCTCCTGAGTATCTTCCCTAATTTCCTCAACAATAGCTTATCCAACCTCTTGCAGTTCCTTATAACATGCTTTGGTTTTGCTTTTGTATTAGAATGTAAGCTTGTTGAGTGCTAACACTTTATTTTTGTTTACAGTATATTCCTGTAACTTAACAGAGTTTCTGGCACATAAGTGATTAATAAGCTATTATTGACTTGACTTGGCAAGGAAATGGACATATGGAGTTTGAGATACCATTAGAATGTCTGAGTAAAGATTTCCAAGAGTCAGAGATGCAGTACAGTAGATCAGGAGAAAGATTAGTGCTGAATATGTTGCTTTAGGAATCAAATATCATGTGGACATGACAACTGGATCCATCAGAGGAAATGAGATCACCAATACAGAGAATATATAAACAAGAGAGTTGAAGACCCAGGTCACAAGGCCAAGAGTAAGAAGTTGGGACTAGACCAGTTTTAAGCAAAGCACAATGAGAAAGAACCATCAGGATGGTAGGTGAAAAACTAGCAAAGAGTCAAAGGAGATCAAGACAGACAGACAAACAGATAATCTGTTCAGTGCTCATACATGCCAGACACTGTGTTGAACATCAGGATAGTCTCTGTTCTAAAGAATCTTACTTTCTAACAGTGGAAGAAAACACAGTAAGATGCAACTGGAAAATGAGGGAAAATGAGAAAGTAGGAGTACCAACATGGGCACAAGGAGGGAATATTGTAGGAAGTAGCATGGTGAATTAGTTCCCAACTAGATGAAGCAAAAGTCTATTAGAGCCAGAGGGGAACCAGAAGTGGGGTCCTAGTTTTCAGTAGGGTGGAGATGGTCAGAAACTGAGACCATGAACATCCTACAATAAGGAAAACCTAGTAGCTAAAATAGAGGGTTGACAAAGATGTTAAAAACTTCAAACACATCATGCATGATGAGAACTGAAAAAAAGGTTATCAGATTTAGAGACTAAGAGATCACTAGCAACTACTGAAAGAACGATTGCAGTTGAGCGGTAGGGGCAGACAAGAAGTGAGAAAGTCATGAGGCATTGGAGTAAGTAAGCAAGTGTTGCTATCTCTTTCCAGGAATGTCACAAGGAATTCAGAAGAGATTATACCTAAAAGGGATATCAGGGTCAAGTGGACATTTTAAGGTTTTTTAGGGTTTTACTATTTATTAAAGGCAGTTGCAAAGTGGGTAGAGAACTGGCCTCAGAGCCAGGAAAAGCTGAATTCCGATCACGCTTCTGAATCTACTGGCTATGTGACCTTGGGAAAGTTACTTAATATCACAATGGCCCATCTCTAAATTGCTCGACTGCATAGAAGGGAACTTTTCCATTACAATGAAATAAGTGGTCTGGTCTCTTCCACCCCCTTTACCACTCCCCCCTTGCAGTGTGTTTATATATATATATATATATATATATATATATATATATGTATTCATATGTATACACAACACACACATTATATATAATGTGTACATGTATTGTTTATCTTAAATATCTTAAATGCCTATTTGTAAAGCTTGGCCCTTAGAGATGGCTCAGGAAAATAACATATGAACTGCAACTCCAAAAGTCATATTTCAGATTTAGCATTAATTCCTCCATTCTCAGCCCTTACTCTTCTAAGCAAAAGAATCCAGTGATGATCCCTTAGTAATTCAAAGTATTTCAAGAGTGGCTCAAGGATTATCAATTTCCTTCCACTAAAGGCAGCAGATAGTAGATTTTTATAATTACACATTCAGGTTGATTTCGTTTTGCAAACTTTCATCTTCATATGTGTGTGTATGTGATTGTATGTGTGTGTATGGGGGTAAAATATGGAGAGACAGAGACAGACAGAGACAGACAGATGCTAGTTTTCTAAAATTTCCCATGTATTCACCAAAACTAAATAATGGTTCAAGACAGAGATTGCTAGTAATAAAATGATGTTTAGAATTATTTGAAAAGATAAAGACATCCCCTTACTACCAAATTTGAAGATATGGCTTTATCCAGGAACTCAGATATGATATAAAAATAATAGGTCAAGGATAAACCAAGTAATAGATGTTCTTATTTATGACTATGGTCCTTTTCATCCCTCTTTACTCCCATTACCCAGTGCAGCTTATTAAAAAATTAATTTTCCCACACTCATTTTCCAAAAAACCTCTTTGGAATATCCTGATTTGTTAACTTCTCCTTGCCTTCTTCTCCTCCATTTGTTTCTCCTGCAACCTCCTTATCTGAAATCTGTCTGAAGGGATGGTGCCAACTAATACCTTCTTCACATACTCTGGCCACCATCTTAAATTAATAGATGAGTGCCTCCCCTTCCCAGGAAATTCCTATATCTAGTAACATTAATCTATCTCACCCAACTGATGTGAAACCCAACTGAGTTAATGCCTTCCCATTGGAGAAATACAAATGTATTCACTTTTGAAAATGCAGTATTGTCACTCTGAAAAAACAGAGTAAGTGTAACCAGCATCAACCTCATATATCTCACTGTCTAATCAGATAGTGACCCAGATTGCATAGTTCAACAAACTTCACTAGTTTGGATCTTTTTTTTTTAAAAGAATGACTGGCTATAAAAAGTAAAGTGCTTAACCTCCAGTATTCCTAAGGATTACAGAACTCCAGGTTCTTCTTTTGACTCAAATTGCTTGGAGCCAAGACAGGCAGGCCCATTGACTACAATGTTTTCAGTGTGTGCTAATATTTTCTTGCCTTTGAAGATGTTCTTGTAATGACCATATCCTTGCTTTACACACTAGGTGTGTTTCTGTAAATTTGCATGTAAACTGAAATTTTGTAAGTCACATCACATTTTAGATGTATTAGAAGAGTTTGCTATTTAAGGAAATACTATGGTAAATTTTATAAAACAAATCATTGTCTATTCTGTTTTTGTAAATCCTGTTGTACACATATTAGAATTATACAATGGAGAATACTGTAAAGAAATGTGAAGAAGAAAAGCAAGAAACTGAGAAAAAGAAACAAGGTTTTTTTAAACAATGGGGTCTATTATAGAGCTGAAATTGGGTTTTCATTTTATAAACACCAGAAGTGGTACAAAGAACAGCTAATGCTGTTTTTCCCTATGGCCTTGCTTGTGATTTGCATATTATCTATAGAACATACATGGAGAAAATGGGAGTTAGCTTTTCCTTGGGAAAGGTGAGACTCCTTACAACAAAAATGGAAGAGGAGACAAAATGTCAGCCAGAGCTATAACCAAGGAATCTTTTTTTTTTTTCACTTAGCACAAGCTACAGTTGAAAATTAGGGTGGGGTGGGGGCAGGGGACCCACTTTGTGAAGAGAATACAGATCCCAGGGTGGCTGTGAAGGGGTAGGGAAAGTCACTTGCTAGTTTTCTGCTGAAACTTGTTATTGCTTACTAGGTGCTAAACTATTGTTTCTAGAAAATAAAGGACTCCAACTGTACTCCTGAACCTCTAAAGTTGGTGTCCAGAGCAAAGTCTCATTCACTCTGCTCTAGTTACAATGCTAATGGACAGCATAATGGCATGAAACATAAACTTGTCTCTATCTTGCTAAATGTAATGTGTTCCTGGGCATATGGATACTCATCTGGTGTGTATAATTCAGTGTGAAGAAGAATATCATGAACTTTCTGTCACACACTATTGAAAATACACTATGACCAAGTGTATCAATAACATTGTTCTTATCCTATGTAAACTTCAATATTAGCACATATATAGACTATGAGTGACTGAAAGCAGAAAAGGAACACAATGTGTTGAGCAACACCAAGATAGGAAAAATAAGATTAAGCTGTGACCAGAACACTTCTCTAGGTGCTAGGAGAGATCCAGAGTCTTTTATAAAGAATGATTCTAACTTGCATGAAATTTACAGTCTACTAGGGGAATAAGATACCAACATATATAATCCGTACAATTAAAAGTTCACATCATAGGGTAGAGAACTTTGACTTCTTTTACATAGATAATGTATTAAGAACTTACAGAACCCTGAACCACCATCATTAGCATTACTAAAAAGCTTTTACTGAAGAATCCTGAATTTGTAATGTTTATTCAACATTAGTGAAGTACAGAGAATAGCTCTGCTAGAAATTCCTGCCTAACAAATAAAACACTACAATAAATGAATATATATTTAATAGGAACACATAGATACAATGTACATTTCACAATTAAAGACAAAATGGGTATTAATACCCACAAAAGGAAAGAACAAATAGTACATTCAACATATCCTGCTTTGCTTACACTTCTGTTGTCGATTCATGTAGAAAGTTGATTTTGGAGTCAAGAATTCCATTCAATTTAATTCAAGAATTATTTATTGTGCCTCCTATGTACTGGGAATAATATCATCTGGGTTTAAGTTCTTTTTCTGATACATATAAGGGGTATGACCATGGATAAATCATTTAATCCCTTAGTAGTGCCTCGAACAATCTCTGAGACTACAAGTTACATAAGATATCAATCAATCAACAAGAATTTATTAGGGGCTTACTATATGCTAGAAAGTGTGCTAAACTCTGGGGATATATAAAAACAGCAAAAACAATCCCTTCAGGGGCAGCCAGGTGGCTCAACAAGCAAGAGCACCTGCCCCAGGGTTGGGATGACCTGGGGATCGAATCTGGGCTCAGATACTTAGCACCACACCCAGAAATAACTGGCCATGTAACCTTGAGCAAGTTACATAACCCCAATTGCTTTTTAAAAAATCCCTCTTTGCAAGGAAGAGATATTGATATACATCCTTGGAGGGAGTTTCTACAATGTGTATTCCCTATACACATTTCTTCACAGGTTCACACCCTGATCCCCACTCTAAAAACAAAACAAAATGATACAAAAACCATATTTACTTGTTTGTTTAGAAAAGGGCTCTCCTTTATCTCTGTAGTCATCTTATTTGAATTAGCACAAAATTTATAAGAATTTTGAAGCAGGATTCAAGGCACAGTCAATATTTTCATACAATGACATTGATCATCAAGGTGCGGCATATTTGCCTAAACTGATAGCTATCTTTCACAATAGAATGGTACACAGGGGCCTGATGTATTTATGTACTAATTGCTTTTTCCTTTGGTAAATATTTTGGCCCTTTTTTGACATTTAACAGAGAGGATAAGCCAGTATGTATGGTGTGCCTGGTTTTAGATAACCAAGAATGGTAAATAAAATATTTATGTATATGGCCAAGCCCTCAAAAATTAGATTGTAGCTACATCTATTCTGAAATTGTCAAAATACAAAATTACTGATCTTTGAATTTAAAATATGAGTTCCAACTGCAACTTGGATGCATTTTTAAAAACATTATTCTTTAAGGGGATTTAAATTCTTTAATGTGACTTTAGGGAAATGTCCCAGTGTATATTTTATAAACCCATGACTATAAATAACTGTTTAAAGAATGCTGATTTTATAAATATGTAAGTTATGTATCTTAAAATCATGTGTTTTCTTCAAGCATGATTTTTTTTAATTTTACTATGCAACATCCAAAAATATATAGCTCATATTGTGAACTCCATATAAATAAATTATTTATTTAATTGAAAAGATGAAATTTTTTTTAAAAAAATAAAATTTGTTCAGAAAATTGTAAGCTAAATAATTGTCTCCCATCCAATTACCAAAAGAGATATGTTTTCAATTAATTAAAACATGGTAGAAACAAGGTGGCTAAAATGCTATACTTGGTGTCTGAGCAAAAGTGCTAAAGATGAAGAGACCAACAAATAGTTTTAAGGAAGAGTCACTACCCAAAATCCCTTTGGTTCATATTCCACAATGGAATTTAGTTAAATGATGCTGAAACTCTCTGGGCCTCAGTGGAGAAAGTTCATACATTGATGAAATAACAGATCATTGACATAAATGCATATATTTTGTTTCCCAGAGACCTAGAAAATTAATTAGGAATATGGATACTCTCAAAAATTCTCCTGATCCTAGCTGTATATGTGTACATTATACTTTTTTTAAATTTTATATTTCTGTAATACTTTGGACTATTCAAATCATTTTTACCTCCATGGTTGCACATGAATCTTACATCTGCTTTAGGGGTACTTCTCTTTCCCAGATGAATAAATGAATTCACAAAGTTAATTTTCTATGCTATGGGTATTGGATTCATTTATAAGACCTATATTTGATTCTTGTTGCTGCCATTTACTACGTGTGTCCTTAAGTAAGTCAAGTCAATAAGAATTTATTAAACATCTACTATGTACTAGGTACTGTCCTGAGGATACAAAGAAAGATAGTCCCTGCTCTCAAGGAGCTCAGAGTTTAGCAGGAGAGACAATATGCAAACAACTATGCACAAACATGTTACATAGGGAGTAATTTGGAGGGAAGGGACTAACATTAAGGTAAGGGACTTTCACAGAAAACAGGATTTTAGCTGGGACCTGAAGGAAGTCAGGAAAGACAGGAAATAGAGATGAGGAAGCATAGAATTCCAGGCAAGGAAAATGCTGATAAAAATGAATGGTTGGCATATGGAGTATCCCGTGAGAAGAACTGAAAGAGGTCACTTAGTCACATGATCTTAAACAAAACATATCATTCAGTAAGTCACAATCTCCTCAATCAATATAAAGCAGCCATTTAAAGTCTTCTTTTATCTTGATTGGAGGCTGGCTTCCAATCATCCTTAAGCCAATCATCCCTAAGGGGTAATCATTCTTAAACTGATCATCCTTAAGGGATAGTGGAAAGTCCAAAGGCTACCCACCCTTATGTCACAGTAAATCATAATCTCCTCAGTCAGCACTAAGCACCCAAGTAAAGGTTCTTTCATCTTAACTCTAGGCTGGCCTCCAAACTCCATGTCTCCTCTTCTATCTCCCTGCTCTTGCCTGGATTCACAGGTAGGCAGCTCCCCTATCCAGCTCAAGGTGATGAGTCCACTCCAAGCCCTTCACAGTTTCTGTTTTGGGGAAGACAATTCTTGACAGAGCCACAATAATATTTACACACGTTAAGCTTAGCTGGGTTACAACAATATTCACACACGTCACTAGTACTATCATCTCAATTCTTCACTTTCTGTCTGACAAAGTAACACAAACCAACAGACAAAACTTCTGTCTAAGAAATTAAACACAAATAAGCAGTAACATCCCAGGAATTCTGTAAACAGCAGCAAAGTCCTCTCCCAGGGCTTCTGGATCATCAGTAGAGTCTTCTTTCAGGACTTTCATCCAAAAACAACAGACAAGGCTTTTGTTTGACAGACCAACAGACAGAATGCTATAGATTACTGAAATCACAAGCACTCTCCCTCTCAAGTTCTCCTTTGTACCAGCTTATGCTCAAGTTTTTATCTGCTCTGCTCCTTCCTATTCCACCCTTCCTATTGCATCCTTCCTTTTCTGCTCTTTCAGCAAGTTCCTCCTACTGTGGGCTCCATGTGATGATGCTAGGTCTATAAAGGGCAGGGAAGGTGTCTAAACTCCTTTGGGCCTACTAAGGGGAACACAATATATATTATTTCTAACAAAGAATGGATATAATCACAGGATCAAAGACACTTGAATAGCTGAAACAAGGAGCTAAGTACTACTCTGCATGGCACTACAGTAACTGAAACAGAGCAAAGAACCACTTTACTTGCCATGACATCTGCCTGAGTAGAACAAATTGGCCAAAATTCACCACAGATTCTATTCTTTATAAGGCTCTATAATTGGGTGGGGCAACAACTCCACCTAGATAAGTTAGCCTAGGTGTGCTAGATTTTTGGGAAAGGTCAAGGATAACCCCAGTAATTTGTTATTTAATAATCATTTCACTCACTATACCCACAATCATATATACACATATACACACATATACATGTATGTGTGTGTGTATATATATAGACATACATTTAGTATATAGAATGTGTATAATACATAAATATAGCATATGCAGACTGCATATATGTATATAACTGTGTATGTGTGTGCATATATACACATATGTATAGGTAGTTCTGCTATAATGTGACATCTGTATTCCCAAAAGCTATGCAAAGTAACATAACAAACACGAAAGAACTTATGAAGAATGGACTTAGGGGGCACAACATTCAAAAATTTCATCAGTGACGTAAAAAAAAATCTTTAAAAATCAACCTGATAAAAAATGGTAATATAGTTTTATATATGTTAAGTGGTTACTAATAAATATTATAATACAGAATGCCTGCATCCTCAAGCCAAAGCCAAGGTAGAGGGTGCACTGTTGTTCAGTAGTTTAGTAACATTCAATTCTTTTTCACCCCTGTACAGTTTGCTTGTTGTTGTTTCTTTCTTTTTCTTTTGTTTTTGGCAAAGATACTGGAGTAGTTTGCCATTTCCTTCTCTAGTGGATAAAGGCAAAGAGAAGCTAAGTGATTTTCCCATGGTCACATAGCTAGTGTCTGAGACTGGATTTGAACTCAAGTGTACCTGACTCCAGGCTCAGAGCTCTATCCACTGAGCCACCTATTGGAGGGAGTGGAGGTAGGCATTGTTGGGGTTTGGGGGCTTTAGGGGTGCTTGAGACGCGAAAATACCAACATGCCAGGTCCTGCAGAATGAATTCGACTCAAGCCTTCTCTCAACCAAAGTAAAACAAAGTTTATTAAAGATTCACCATAATGCATAGACTCTTAAGGAACCTAAGTATTTGTAATGCTTGTCAACGTGAGTGGGTCAGAACAATCTGACACAGAGTGAGTCTGCACCAGATTGAATCTCAGCACCTTCACTGAGGCAAGATGGATCTTATATACAGAAAAACCTTGGGAGAGACATGGAAAGGTAAACAAGGAAAACACACACACACACACACACCTGTTATTTAATAAGAGCAAAGTGTTTATAGACAAGTAGAGGTTATGGGTATAAATTACACAAAATGACGATAAAAAAAAACCTTATTAAGGGCTACAAAGGAACTGCAATGGAAGAAGAGGAAAGAATGAAGCAGAAAAGGGTAAATTATGCCACACAACAAGGCATAACAACAATATAGTAGAGGGAAAGAAGGGAGGGAGATGAGCATTATATGAGCTTTTCCCTCATTGGTTCTGGTGCAAGGAGGGAATAACACAAGCAGTCAAGCATAGGACTATATCGAGAAGAGACACAAAACATATAACAATAGAGGGAAAGAGGGGAGGGAGAGGAGCTTTGCTTGAGATCTGTTCCTGTCAATCTTGGTTTGAAGAAGAAATAACATACTACATTAAGTATAAAAATCTATCATATCCTACAGGCAGTAGGAGGGGGGAAGGGCTATGAAAGGGGGGTGGCTAGAAGAGAGGGAAGAAGAAAGGGGGAAAGAAAGAAAAAGGGAGGGGGGCTGATAAGAAGGGAATATTGAGGGATATGGTGGTCAAAAGGAAAACTATTAAGGAGGGGAAGGGAGAAGGGGAGAAAAACAAATACATAAACAGGGGAGGGAATAGGATGGAGGGAAGGAGAGAGATAGTAATCATCACTGTGAACATGAATGGGATGAACTCTCCCATAAAACGAAGGCAGATAGAAGAATGTATTAAAAACCACAATCCTACAATATGCTGCTTACAAGAAACACATCTGAAATAGGGGGATACACACAGGGTAAAGGTAAAAGGTTGGAGTAAAATATATCATGCCTCAGCTAAAATAAAAAAAGCAGGGGTAGCAATTCTTGTCTCAGATAAAGCAAAAGCAAAAAGTGATCTAATTAAAAGAGACAAGGAAGGAAACTATATCCTGCTGAAAGGCATCATCGAGAATAAAGCAATATCATTACTTAACATATATGCACCAAGTGGTATAGCATACAAATTCCTAGAAGAGAAGGTAAGGGAATTAGAGGAAGAAATAAATAGCAAAACTATACTAGTAGGAGACTTTAATCTCCCCCTCTCTGAACTTGATAAATCCAACCTCAAAACAAACAAGAAAGAAGTTAAGGAGGTGAATAGACTTTTAGGTAGGTATGATAGATCTCTGGAGAAAACTGAATGGGGATAAAAAGGAATATATCTTCTCAGCGGTACATGGCACATACACAAACATCGACCATGTACTAGGACATATAAACCTCACAATTCAGCCAGAAAGGCAGAAATATTAAATAAATCATTCTCAGATCACTATGCAATAAAATTGTATCCAATAAAGGTCCATGGATAGACTAAAAACTAATTGGAAACTAAACAATTTAATCCTAAAGAATGAGTAGGTCAAATGAGAAATTATAGAAACAATCAGCAGCTTCATTCAAGAGAATGACAATAATGAGACAACATATCCAAATTTGTGGGGTGCAGAAAAGGCAGTTCTTATGGGTAATTATATATCTCTGAGTGCATACATGAATAAATTAGAGAAAAGGGAGGTCAGTGAATTGGTTATGCGATTGAAAAAGCTAGAAAAAGAACAAATTAAAAATCCACAATTAAATACTAAATTAGAAATAATGAAAATGAAAGGAGAGTTTAATAAAAGTGAATTTAACAAAACTATTGAATTAATAAATAAAACTAAGAGCTGGTTTTATGAAAAAAAAACAATAAAATTGATAGACCTTTAGCCAATATGATTAAAAATAGAAAGAAAACTAAATTATGAGTGTCAAAAATGAAAATGGTGAAACTACATCCAATGAAGAGAGAATTAAAACAATAATTAGGAATTATTTTGCCAAATTATATGTACATAAATTTGACAATCTTAGTGAAATGGATGAATATTTACAAAAATATTAGCTGCCCAGATTAACTGAAGAGGAAGCAAATTACTTAAATAACCCCATCACAGAAAAATAAATTGAACTGATTAGTGAACTCCCTAGGAAAAAATCTCCAGGGCCAGACAGATTTGGTAGTGAATCCTATCAAACATTTAAAGAACATTTGATTCCAAAATTCTACAAACTATTTGGGAAAATTAGTGAAGAAGGAATCCTACCAAAATCTTTTTATGACACAAACATGGTACTGATACCTAAATCAGGAAGAGATAAAACGGAAAAAGAAAATGATAGACCAGTTTCCCTCATGAATATAGATGCAAAAATTTTAAATAAAATATTAGCAAAAAGACTACAGGATTCCTTCCACTATCACCCTCTCATTCAATCTGGTACTAGAAATGTTAGCAATAGCAATTAGAAAAGACAAAGGAATCAAATTAGGCAAAGAAGAGATCAAGTTATCACTCTTTGTGGATGATATGATGATATACTTAGAGAATTCTAAAGAATCAAGTAAAAAACTACTTGAGACAATAAATAAATTTGGCAAAGTTGCAGGATATAAAATAAACCCACATAAATCCTCGGCATTCCTGTATATTTCTAATGAAATCCAACAGCAAGAGATAGAAAGAGAAATCCCATTTAAAGTTACTGTAGACATTATAAAATATTTGGGAATCTACCTTCCAAAACAAACCCAGGACCTGTATGAACACAACTACAAAACACTTTTCACACAAATAAAGTCAGATCTAACTATTTGGAAAAATATCAGTTGCTCATGGCTGGGTAGAGTTAATATAATAAAAATGACAATTTTACCTAAATTAAATTACATATTTATTGTCATACCAATAAATTTAGCAAAACAATATTTTATAGACCTAGAAAAAAATAGTAACAAAATTCATTTGGAAGAACAAAAGATCCAGAATATCAAGGGAATTGATGAAAAGAAATGCTAGGAAAGGTAGCTTGCTATACCAGATTTTAATCTGTATTATAAAGCAGCAGTCATCAAAACTACTTGGTACTGGCTGAGGAATAGAGCAGTGGATCAATGGAATAGATTGGGTACACAAGACTCAGCAGTCAATGACTATAATAATCTAC
The DNA here is from genome assembly GCF_028583685.1 of Petaurus breviceps papuanus. Lineage (NCBI taxonomy): Eukaryota > Metazoa > Chordata > Mammalia > Diprotodontia > Petauridae > Petaurus > Petaurus breviceps. The sequence continues at coordinate 8,762,317 of NW_027187351.1, forward strand.
TTTTTGATAAACCCAAAGACCCCACTTCTTGGCATAAGAACTCACTATTTGACAAAAACTGCTTGGAAAACTGGAATATAATGTGGCAGAAATTGGCCACAGACCATTATATAACACCATATACCAAAATTAAGTCTAAATGGGTGCATGATCTAGGTATTAAGGATGACACTGTAAGCAATCTGGGAAAGCAAGGAATAGTTTACCTGTCAGATCTATGGAGAGGGGAAGACTTCATGACCAAACAAGAATTAGAGAGTATTATAAAATGCAAAATGGATAACTTTGATTACATGAAATTGAAAAGCTTCTGTACAAACAAAGCCAATATAACCAAGATTAAGAGGGAAGTGGGAAATCGGGAAAGAATTTTTATAACCAATGTCTCAGATAAAGGCCTCATTTCTAAAATATACAGAGAAGTGAGCCAAATCTATATGAATACAAGTCAGTCCCCAATTGATAAATGGTCAAAGGATATGAACAGGCAGTTTTCAGAGGAAGAAATTAAAGATATCTATAAGCATATGAAAAAAGGCTCTAAATCACTATTGATTAGAGAAATGCAAATCAAAACAACTCTGAAGTACCACATCTCACCAGTCAGATTGTCTAAGATGACAAAACAAAAAAATGACAAATGCTAGAGATGATGTGGACAAATTGGAACACTAATGAATTGCTGGTGGAGTTGTGAACTGATCCAACCATTCTGGAGAAGGATCTGGAATTATGCCCAAAGGGCTATAAATAATTTCATACCCTTTGACCCAGCAATACCACTTGTAGGGTTGTATACCAAAGAGATCAAAGAAGTGGGAGGAAGACCCATATGTACAAAAATATTTATAGCAGGTCTTTTTGTGGTGGCAAAGAATTGGAAATTAAGGAAGTGCCCATCAATTGGGGAATGGTTGAACAAGTTGTGGTATATGCATGTAATGGAATACTATTGTGCTATAAGAAACGAGGAGCAGATGGACTTCATATTTACCAGGAGAGGCTTATACAAACTGATGCTGAGTGAGAAGAGT
>NW_027187351.1:8763750-8778888 GCF_028583685.1 Petaurus breviceps papuanus
GAGAGGGAAAGCAATGTGATCAGTAAACCCCAATTTAAGTGGGCAGCTTCTGTCCATCAAAATTTACCTTCCTTTGGAGAGGAGAAGGAAAGGGAGGGGACAAGGTGACTTATTCAACTAACTAGGTCCCCATTCAGGTAGCTTGGTCTACTCACAAGTTGTGTTTGTCCTTCATTTTCAAAGGGGACTCATTTCGCTCTCGAGCTCATAGTTTGGCCCAAGCACCACTTAATGGGTATTTTTTGAGGGCCCTCCTGCCTTAGAGAAAACATCCATGGCAACTGTTTCTCTTTGGAACAGCAAGCCTGAGGGTCTCCTCCTCCCAGCTTGTTTTTTTTTTTTTTCTAATTAAAGGGGCCATCCCTTGACTCACTTCTTAAAGAGGCCTATTCAAGAATGGGCCTTACCTCACTCTCAGTGAGTATCTGCAAAGGTCTTAGTCCTAAAGGGCCAGGTTCTCCTATTGTATCCTGAGTCATCTCCAGTCATCCTGAGGAATATCAGGTCAGTGGACACAGATGGCTCTAGAGGAGAAATTTGAGGCTGGTGACCTTGCACAGCCCTCCCTCACTTAAATCAAAGTCAACTGCAAGTTATGTCATCATTTCCTTGATGCTGTGGTTGTCTTCGAAAACAAAGGACAAACACAACAATTACTGTTTCACCATAACAAATAACTAAATATGGAACTTTACCTTGATAAAGATCTTAAATTTTTGTATGGAAGTGATTCTTGAAAGGGTTGCAGTATGTGAATTATTGTAAAGGGGTGCATTTCTCTGCATTCTTAATATTTTTTGAGTAGAAGCAAACAAACTCAGTCTTTGAGTTTTGCTCAAAATGTTCCCTAATATATCAAATTGGAATAAATTTGAGTTTTTAAAACATAGTATAGCAGAACTGATTCTGTATGTGTATATATGTGTTTTATGTGTGTATATGTATATATTTTGTGTGTATATACATATACATGTGTGTATGTAAAATCAGAGAAAAAGAGGAGACATTGCAAATGTAAAATTTTCAAATCTTGGCAACAGATTGGATATGAGAAAGGGGAGAGAGAGAGTTGGTGAAGAATCAAGGGTGAAACCTAGTCTGGAGTGTATACACATATAAACACATATGTACAGAACATATTTGCATATATGTGTATATGTCTTTATATATAGAGAGAGAGAAAGACACAGAGAGACAGAGACAGAGATATAGTATCTGGTCCTATTCCCATTTTCCTGTAAATACTATGTGAAAATCTATCCAAAATCATGGAGGTTGAGGCTCTCTCTTTCTCCATATATGTGTGTATACACAAATACATACATATATATATATATATATACACGCATACACATATGTATATATGTGTGTATAAACACATACTTTTTAGTATGTTATTATCAAAGTGACCATCATTTTCCCAGGCCCCAGACTAGATGTCGTCCTTGACTCTTCATTATTTCTCACACTGCCACTACCACTACTCATATTCAATATGCTGTTGTCTTTCTGATTTCACTATTCCAACATCTCCTCTCTTTACTCTGATATTGTCATCACCCTGGAGTGTGCCCTCATCTTTAATTAATCAATAAATTTTATCAAGTGCTTATTCTGTGCCAGGCACTGTACTAAGTACTAAGATTACAAAAAGAGCGAAGACAAGCCCCTGTCCTCAAGGAGCTTAGAATCTAATGGGGGAAACAGCATGCCAACAAATATGTACAAAACAAATAATGTATAGTATAAATAGGAAATAATTAACAAAGGGAAGGCACTAGAATTAAAAGGGATTAAGGAAGGTTTCTAGGGAAAGATAGAATTTCCTTTTATTATTGTTTTGTTGTTTTTATTTTGCAGGGTAAAGAACACTGGATTTATTTTTCTCTACTTGATAGTGGTTTTTTTTTTTTTTACAATTAATGTAAAGATAGTTTTCAACATTCACTTTTTTGAGATTTTGATTTCCAGATTTTTCACCCTCCATCCCCTCTGCCCTCCCAAAGACAACAAGCAATCTGACACAAGTTATACATGTACCATCACATTAAATAGATTTCAACATTAGTCATGCTGTGAAAAAAGAATCAGAATAAAGGAAAAACCACAAGAAGGAAAAATCTTTTAAAAATATAGAAATATTGGGGCGGCCAGGTAGCACAGCGAGTAAGAGCACCAGCTCCAGTGTCGGGATGACCTGGATCAAATCCGGGCTCAGATACTCAGCACCACACCCAGAAATAACTGTCTGTGTAACCTTGAGCAAGTTACTTAACCCCGATTGCTTAGGGGTGGCCAGGTGGCTCAGCGAGTAAGAGCACTGGCTCCAGTGTCAGGATGACTTGGATCAAATCCGGGCTCAGATACTCAGCATCTCCTCAATTTCCAATTCTTTGTTACCACAAAAAGATCTGCTATAAATATCTTTGTGCATATGGGTCCTTTTCTGTAAAAGATTGTTAAGTCTTGAAAGAAGTCAGAAAGGTAAGTGGGCAGAAGGAGGAAAGTGAGTATTCCAACTATAGGGAATAGAGAAAATGCCTAGAGTCAATAAAGATGGAGTGCTGTCTTCATGAAACTCCAGGGTCACCATATCCAAGAGTACCTATTTCAGAGCAAGGTGTAAGAAGAAAGGAAAGTTTAGAAGGGGGCTTTGTTATGAAGGGCGCAGAATATCAAATAAGAGGATTTTTCCTTTTATCCTGTAGGCAAAAGGGAATCACTGGAATTTATTGAGTAGGAAGATGAAATGATCAGACCTGCACTTTAGGAAAGTCATTTTAGCAGCCAAATGGAAAATGGGCTGGAAAGGGGAGAGATTTGTAGCAGGCAGATCCAATATCAGGATATTGCAATAATTCAGGCAGGAAGTGATGAAGGCCTAAACTAGCGTGGTGGAAGTATCAGAAAAGAAAAAGGGGTCATATGAAGAAAAACTGCAGAGCTAAAGCCAACAGGTCTATGCAACAGTTTGGATATGGCAAATGAAAAATAGTAAGGAGTTGAGGATAACTCCTATGTTGCAAGCTTAACAGACTGGGAGGTCGTATATTGCCCTCTACAATGCTAGAGAAGGAAGGAGGGGAGAGATCTTAAGGGGAAAGATAAGGAGCTCTGCTTCTGACTTTAGTACTGAGTTTAGTATGTCTACCGGATATCCAGTTTGAGAAGTCTGAAAGGCAGCTGAAGCTACAAGATTGGAGGTAAGCAGAGAAGAGTGGGATGGTATAGATAGATTTGGCAACAATCAGCATGGAAATGGTTACTAAGTATATGAGAGCTAATGATATCATCAAGAAAAGAAGTACAGAGGGAGAAAAAGAGAACTCAGGCTAGAAACCTGTGTGGGACCTAATGTTAGAGGGAATGATGTGAAAGAGGATTAAGCAAAAGAGACAAAGGAGTGGTCAGACAGACAGAAGAGAGGAGGAGAAGCAGGAGAGAGTGGTCTCCCAAAACCTAAAGAGGAAGGACTAGTAAGGAAGAAGTAATCAACAGTGCTAAACACAGCCGAGAGAATAAGAAGAATGAGGATCCAGAAAAGGCCAATGGATTTGGCAAATAAGAGATCTATAGTAACCTGGGAGAAAGCAGTTTCCATAGAATTCTGACCTTATAAGGTCAGAAGCTAAATTGTAAGGAATTAAGAAGAGAATGAGGAAAATTATTTTCATTATTACATTATTTCATTATCACAGAGAATCTTTTCAAGGAGTTTTATTACAAAGGGCAGAATAGATAGGGAACTATAATAATTAGTGGAAATGTGAATATCAAGTGAGGGCTCTTTTTTCAATGTGGGGGAGATTTGGGCATATTTGTAGGCAGTAGGAAATAAACCAATAGACAGGGAGAGATTGAAAATAATTGAAAGAGTGGAGATGACAGAGGAGGCAATCTGTTGAAGGCAATAAGATGGCATGAGATTGCTTGAACAAATAGAAATGTTAGCCTTGGTAAGGAGTAAGACCACTTCATCACATAAGACAGGGTTCTTGAAGGGGGAGATAGTAGAAGAAAGCACCTGAGTGATATGAGATAAGGAAGAAGGGAGAAGAGGAAGTTCATTGGTAATGGCCTTATTTTTTTCTTTTAAATATGAAAGAAGGTTCTCCGTTGAGAGACAGATAGGATGGGGGGCCATGGAAGATTTGAGAAGGAATAAAAGGTTTGGAAGATCTGCTGTATAGAGTGAGATAGTGAGTAGATAAAGGGAGTGTAGTTGGATTATCTAATAGCAGTGAGGACCCAGCTTAGGTTGTGTAATAATTTTGCAGTAGACCCAGTCAGAATAGTTGAGTGATTTTTCTCCATCTTTATTCAGCAGTACTTGTATAGGAGTCCAAGTGGTGAATGGTGGGAGTGATTCAATGCTGAGGATATAATCAATGCTGGATATAATTATCAATATGATAAAGGGAATAGAAATTCAAGAAAGGAGGATAGTGTAGTCCTTAATAAGTTCACAAAATGGTCAGAATTGTAAAAAGATGTGAGCATGACAAGTTCAAGGGAGATAACCTAGGAGAGAATTGAGGGGTTAAGAGATTGGTGGTCACAGTGCAGATGAAGAACAGGATATTAGAAGGGAAGGCAGACAGAAATGAAAAGTCAATAGATTGTAATTGGATCAGGGGATTTCAGAATTCTTAAAAACAGAGGGGGTACATTTTTGGATGAAAGTGAGATAAAGGATGTTACCATCTTTGTGGGTGGCTGAGATGGGGCAGAAGCAGGAAATGAGTAGGCTGAGGTAGTGAGTATAGCATTTGAAGGAGAGTCAATATGCATTTTTTTTTTTGCTTTTTAGAGGGCAATTGGGGTTAAGTGACTTGCCCAAGGCCACACGGCTAGTTTTTGTGTTGTCTGAAGCCAGATTTGAACTCAGGTCCTTCTGACTCCAGGGCCGGTGCTCTATTCACTGCACCACTTAGCCATCCCTGTCAATATGCATGTTGAAGTCCCATAGTATGAGGGAAGAAGTTGAGGAGGGAGAAGTTAAGCATCATATTCACAGAGGAAGGAAGGGGATGAATGTGGGTGGGGTGGGGTTTCTGTAGACCACAGTTAACAGAATTTTGATTGGTTGGTAGGCATGATTAGCATTTGAAATAGCCTCTTGGTTGATCTGCTTGCTACATGTTTCTTGTACTCCAGTCCATCCTTTATTTGTTTGGAAAAGTGATTTTCCTAAAGTGCAGGTCTGATGACAATATCTCCTCCATATGTAACAAACTCTAGTGACTCCTATCAAATACAGGATCAAATACAAAATTCTGTTTGACATTCAAAGTCCTTCATAAACCTACTTTCACTACCTTTCCAGTACACCTTACACCTCCGCATAGACATATACTCTGATCCAATAATACTGGACATTCTAACCCCTGTACCTGACCCTTCTTGACCCTGGACATTCTCATTGGCTATCTACTAAGCCTGTAATATTCTTCCTCCTCAACTCTGCCTTGTGGCTCCCCTGGTTTCCTACAAGTCTCTACTAAAATCCCACCTTCTACAAAAAGCCTTTTTCAATCCCTCTTAATTTAGTTCTAATGCCTATGCCTATGTTAAATATTTACTATGCATCCTGCATATAGGCTGCTTTGTACAGATTTGTTTGCTATTTTTCTCCATTAGATTATGAACTCCTTCAGGTATTTGACCTTTCTTCATAACCCTGTTCTTAGCAAAGTGCTTGCCGCATAGTTTTGTCCTTCATTTTTGAAGAGAATCAGTGGCATTGGGGGTGATGTCTTTGACTTGTGGGTGAATTGGATTTAAGCGAGGAAGATGTAAAGCCACGCTGAAGCAGTTTTCCCAAGGATGGCTGCTGTGAACAGCTTCAAGGTTCTGATCACATAGTATAGCAAACTATTTATTCAATAACAAATCAGAGCAAAACATTCACAGAAAATCAAGGTACAACATTCACAATATTACAACTTATCACAGAAAATCAAAATACAGCATTCACAATGACATAATAACTTAACCTATCACTAAAATGGCCACATAATTTTCACCAAAGTGGGCACATAGTTCTGAACAAAGTACATTTAGTCAATCAGTCACTTAGTAATGTAATCATTCAATCATAAAGTACAAAAGGTCAAAGTCCTCCACCCATGGGGCACACTAAGTTTCAAATCAGCCACTCTTCAGTCATCAGTCACTATTCTATCATCTGTCACTACTCAATATCCATGGAAAGGTCTTTTCATCTTGACTGAGGGCATGCTTTCAGCTTCCATTCCTTTCATGGTCCCAGCTCCCGCCTAAATCTAACCAACTGCCACCTGAGTTCAAAGGCAGATAGCTCCCAGCTCCTTGTCCAGCTCTAAGTGCAGTTCCTGCTCCACATTGGAGCTCACAGTGTCCAGTCCATCTCCAATCCTTCACAGTCTCTGTTCCTGGGAAGACAAGGCTTAACAAAGCCACAAGAACATTTGTACAGAATACCGACACCACAGTCATGCTTCCCCTCAGTCTTCAGCAACTCCAGCTGGCCCTCAGAAGTCTCCAGCAGCTTTGTTCTCAAAATCAAAATCACTTTCTCCATGAAAGTTCCAGGCCAGGAGCAGCAGCCCAGCCTTCAGGAACTCATCCCAAGAAGTTCTGACTGTCCAGCTTGTGCCGTTCTTTATATACAGCACAGCTCCTCCCTAGAAGTTCACAAGCTCTGTTTCTTAACAGACTTGATGGAAGGCTCAAAAGAAACATGAACTGAAACAAGGTATTAACTACTTCTTTGCTTTCCATTACAGCAGAGTTGCACAAAATCATCAGCTTCACTCTCTCTTCCAATAGCAAGACAAAAGTCAGGATGACTGGCAATGGCCCAGAATGCAGTGCATGACCTTGGTGTTTTTGACGTCTGACCAAGCTCTAAGCATTTCACAGCACCTGCTCAATGGCCTTTGAAAGAAATTGTTCTCAACCCCCCATTTCACTGGGAGAAGTATTCACATGCTTGGGGTAGACACTTACCTAACTCACCAATGGGTTTAAGGTTGTTTAGTTACCCTCAACCTGGGTTAGCTCATCTGCTGAGATGGTTTACCAGAATGTGACCACTGAGCAAGCGATAGCTTCTTGGCACCACAAGTGAGAGTGAGTGCCAGGTGGACATCAAAGGCAGCCCTGAAAAGGGCTATGCAAGCTCCCACACCAGAGTGCTACTCTTCCTTGAACACTCCATACACTTAATAAATGTTTTTTGAGTGACTCACTGGTAGAGAAGTCGACTCTTCTGCTCACAGAACAAATATCCTTTAGATATTTGTGATAATCAGAGAAAGTCTCTGTATTATTTACCACTTTGAAGCAATCAATCAAGAAACATTTATTATGGATCAGGATCACAGTGCCAGGCACTGTGCTAAGCACTGGGGATACAAAAAGAGTCAAAAGATAGCATGCAAACAAATATATAAAAAGCAATTTATACAAAGGATGAATAGGAAAAATTTAACAGGGAGAAAGCACTGGAATTAAGAGGGGATGGGGAAAATTCCTGTAGAATGTAAGATTTTAGTTGGGAAAGGAAGCCAGAGAGGTCAATATTCAAAGAAAACTAGGGAGAGTAGTCTAAGCATGGGAGACAGTCAGCAGAAATGCCTGGAGGTGAGAAATGTCTTGTTTGTGAAACAACCAGGAGGCTAGTATCACTGAACCAGAGTATGTCAGGGAGTAACATGTAAGACTAGAAAACTGGTGGGCAGTGGTGCTAGGCTATGAAGGGCTTTGAATGCCAAACAGAGGATTTTGTATTTACTCCTGCAGGCATTCTGAAGCTATTGGAGTTTATTTAATAAGGGGGGGATGTAATCATATCTGTGCTTTAGAAATATCATTTTTGTGGTCAAATGAAGTATGAATTGCAGTGAGGAGAGACCTGAGGTAGGCAGACCCACCAGCTTATTGCAACAATCAAGAAAAAGAAGAGAAAATGTCTTAGTCACATGTTTCTTTTTTTAAGATAAAATAAATTTAATTTCGTGAAATCAAAACTCTTTTGTAAGAATCCCTATCATTCCAGTCTTTGTATTATTCTTTTTTAATGACTGAAACTTAAATGCACGTTAAGAAAAGAAAAAGAAACATATTTTAAACTTAAATACATAATAGGAAAAGAAAAATAGCATGTCATGTGCACAGCGGAATGTAAGAAAGTATTCGAAATATATAGCAATAAATTTCCATTTCAAGAAAGCCTATATAATAAGTACTACATTCTGTGTTGAGAACTGTCTGTTTTCTTTTTTCCTTGTTAGTTTTCTTTAGTTCTCTGCTGTGCAGTTTTTAACTCTGTTCTTTTTTCTCCCTTCCTCTGCCTCCCCCTACCCCAATAAGGCTACAATTAAATGTGGATATATGTATGTATAGAGATACACATACACATATACATACATATGTACTTAGATACATACATAAACATATACTTTTCCTAACAAATTCTGCTTCTCATCTTTGTTTTTGTTTGTAAATAGATCTTATTTCCTATCCTTCCTAACTTTTCCACTTTACTTCTACCTTCTACCTTGCCTTCCTATTACTTAACCTAGCCCTCCTCCGAGGATCCCTCCCTTAACCTCCTGTTCCCTAAAATCTAAACCCCTTTATAACCCCTTTGAACTACTCTCTCACCTTGTCCTCTAAAGGTTCTTCCTTTATCCTCCCAAGGATCCCTTGCTTGCCCTTCCATTCCCATTCATCTAAACACCCTTTTATACTCCCCTTTAACCTATTCCCTCATCTTCCCCTCTAGAGTTCCCTCTTATCTTCTCTCCACTCCCTATCCCCTTAACATTTTATTTCTTTCTGAATTTTGAAGACTTTTACCCTCTTCTAGATGTATATGTATTGTTCTCTCTTGAAGCCATTCCCAATGAAAGCAGGTTTCCAGAACTAACCCTCCTCCCCCACTAATTCCTCTCTCAGTTCTTGTTCTTGTCCCTCACTTGTATAAAATAATTGCTCCTTTTAGTTGTTCCTAAACAGTTTTACTTTTTAAAGTCATATCATACTGAGGTCTACCCCAATCTTTCTTACATACAACCCAATTACTAATAACAATCTTAGACATATATTTTACATTTTACACACAGAAAAGGTAAGCAGTAAGTTCTTATTAGGTCCCTTATAATTAGTCTTTAGCATGTACCTTATATTTCTCTTGGCTCTTATATGTCAAATCTTCTATTAAGTTTGGGTTCTTGTTTTTTTCTTAAAAAAGTCTTGGAAGTCTGATCATTCATAAAATGTCCTTTTTTCCTGCCATTCAGGATTATTCTTAGCTTTCCTGGATATAATATTTTTAACTGGCACCATAGTTCTTTTGCTCCTTGATATATAGTGTTGCAAGACCTACAGTATTTTAGTATCACCACTGCCATGTCTTATGTGATTCTAATTGTGAAATCACCAATTTTAATTGATTTTTCTTGTTGCTTGAAGTATTTTATCCTTGAGATGGGGGTTTTCGAATTTGACTATAATATCTCTATGGGTTTTCCTCATAGGATCTCTTTCACGCAGTGATGATTTTTTTCTATTTTTTTTCTATTTCTATTCCCCCCCCTCCCCATTTTTTAATCCTTCAGGACAATTTTCTTTGATCATTTCTTCTATTATTATATCAATATTCTCTTTTTTATAATAGTCTTCAGATATTCTAATTATTCTTAGGTTTTCTTTTCTTGATCTGTTTTTTTTTAGGTCAGTCGTTTTACTTATGAGATGTTTCACTTTCTCTTCTATTTTTTCATTCTTTATATTTTGTTTTGTTATTTCTTGATTTCTTATAACTTTGCTGGCTTCCCCTTGCCCCATTCTGATTTTCAAGGGGTCATTTTCTTCCTTAAGATTCTCGATCTTCTTTTCTAATTGTTTAATTTTCTTTTCACAATCTTCTTGTTTTTCTTGAATTGTTTTTTTTTGTTCTTTTTTTTAGTTTTTCCTCATTCTCTCTCAGTTGATTTTTAAAGTCTTTTTTTAAGTTCTTCCATGAATTCTTTTGGAGCAGGTGATCATTTGATGTTATTCTTTGGGACAGAAAAGAGCTTCTTTAGTTAAGTATCATCCTCTGAAGATGAAACTTGGTCTTCTCTACAGCATAGTAATTTTCTATGGTTAAATTTTTTTCCTTTGCCTGTGTATTTTTTTAAAATTTGTAGTAGCTCAGTTTGTATAATCATCTCTAGTCTTAGGATATGGGGGATGATGTCTCTGGCCTCAGATCTTTCTTCAGTTCTCCCCTCTGGCCTGGAACTGGAACCAAGACTTCCAGGCTCCTGTAAGTGCCCACAGCCAGTGGCATCCCCTGCTCCACTGCTCCTGTATTCACCAAGCCTGTGCTATCTCCTTCTCTCCCTGGCTATATATCTGCAGCACAGCTGGGTTTGGCATTTCTTGTCAGCAGAGATTCTTGAGATCTTCCTTGGTTCAGACACCCAACACCCCTCACTGTTCCTGAGGTAAAAATTTCCTGTGGCTGGGGCTAAGTCAACTTTCCAACCCAGCTAACTCCAGGGCTTGCTGCTTGTTATTTAAGTGAACTAGGATCTAGCCTGGAGATGTTTGCTCTTCAAATGGATCAAACCTTGTCCTGGGACTTTTCTCCAGATCTTCTCTGATTGTCCCAGTAGGACCCCTGTTCTGCCCCTACTCATATATGTTTACTGCTCAATATTTGCCCTGACATCCTGTAATAGCAAGCACCCTAGCACACCCAGGATGGCCTTCTAGTATAGGTTCTTTGATCTGCTTTTCTAAAGGAGAGCAACTTGTAAGAGGTCAATAATATTACTTTAATTACATTCACTAGTTAAGGGAAAGGTCAGCCCCCTAAATGTGGAAAAAATACAAGAAGAGAAACTAGCATAAAGACCAACAGACAGGGTTCCAGGTGTTTGAACACAGTGATATTAGTGTATATATATATATATATATATATATATATGCATATATATGTATATATACTAAATATTAGTATATATTACATATACTACCGGATTGTGGGTGCACAGATATCTGAGCAGTCAGGGGCTCTTAACAAACACCTACTCAGAGTCTAGACCAGGAAATCAAAAGATCCTTCTCATGAGCAAACTCCGAAGCAAAACACTAACCTTCCAGAATATATAACAAAGACTTGGCATCTGATTGGCTGAGTGCCAAGGAGCTTGAAAATCCTCATGCCCCAGCACTTAATTGGAAACTCCTAGTAACCCAGAGCCTGATTAGCTCTGGGACACAGCTTCCTATGCCGATTAATGGCCATGTAAGATCTTCAAATTCCCTTAACATTACACATGCTATTTCATCTTTTTTTATGGGGTGAAATTTTGAGAGATCAGAATTTTGTGGTCTACTCCACCATCTTCCCAGACTCCTCTCCAGCCACATGTTGTTTCTTCATGGTTAGGAAACAGACATTTTCCATATAACCCTGACCAATTCACTATGTCAGTGGGCCTCAGTGTCCTTAACTGTAGGTAACCCTAAGTTCCCTTTTAACTCTCAGTCTATGAACCTATGATAATAATAATACTACAAATAATAAAAACAATCATTAATTCACCTTAATATTTTTATTCTGTATCCATTGAGGGAAACAGAGTTAGATTGCAGCAATGTTCCCATCTAATTATCTAGGAAGGACAATACATGTAGATACTTTTCTGGCAGTGCATTGTGTGACTATAGTAGAAAGAAAATTGAACTCGGAGTTAGAAAAAAATACATTTGAGTTTCAGTTCTGCCATTTTCTGAAAGACTTACACATGGAGTATCAATTAAGCTCTATTGTCCAGTTTACTGATATGAAAAATTGTGATAAGGAATATGTGTACTATCCACCCCACGAAGGCATTGTGAAAAAAAGTTTTATGAACTATAAAGCACTATATAAATTATTATTATTAATATTAATCAGATATTTATGTTGTTACCTCAGGAATAACATATAGAAAAGAAAACATAGGAGACACCATTCTGAACTTATAAAGAAAACATAATATCTAGTTTGAGTAAAAGAGAAATTTTAAGGCATGACTCTCCTTTTTGCTTAAAATAGTTGACAGCTAAAACTTTTTCACTGATTCCAACTGCCCTTTCGAATCATTGATCTAAATCAATGGGATGTTCCTGTGGTTTAGGAGATCAAGTACTGAATTTGTAGTTAGGAAGAATTGCGCATAAAACCACTTCTACAATACTTGCTAGTTGTGTGACCACAGGCAACTAATTTACTCTCTTTGAGTCTCAGAAAGCTCCCTGAAATATCTCCTAAATTATAGTCACAAAGCCCTTCATATACATTATCTTATTTGAGAAGTGGCAGACATTCTGTGTCAGGCTCAGGTCTCAACTGGGGAGCGACTTTTGAAGAGAGAGATACTAGACACCAAAGAAAACTGAAGTTTCTTTTTTAAAATTTATTTTATTTTTAATTTATGGAATAAAACAAGCATTTCCATAACTTAGTATAATAAAAAAGATGATTGCATATGAGACTACAAATCTATTATGAAAAATGTGCTATTCTTTTATAGAACAAAATTGTCGTATAAATTCCTTTCTTTCCCTTCCTTTCTGCCCTGCCCTAGCTATGGCTACTGCTCAATATTCACCCTGACATGCTGTAATAGCAAGCACCCTAGCACACCCAGGATGGCCTGCTAGTACAGGTTCTTTGATCTGCTTTTCAAAAGAAGAGCAACTTGTAAGGGCTCAATAATCTTACTTTAATTACATTCACTTGTTAAGGGGAAACATCAGCATCCTGAATGTGGAAAAAATACAGGCAGAGAAAACACAAGCAGAGAAATTAGCCCAAAGACCAAAAGACAGGGTTCCAGTTGTCTGAACATAGTTATGTTACTCTACACTTTACATACAACACCAGATTATACACATGCATATACGTACATACTCATGTATCTATACATATATGTGTTTAAATTATTCTATACATAATTCTATTGTCCGTTATTTCTCAGAATGCAGATAGCGTCTTTCTTCATCTGTCATTTATAGTTAATTTGGGTATTTGTATTAATCAAAATAAACTTATTCACTCACAGTCATTCTATAATGTAGAATAATGAAGAAGCATCCTAAAATGAGCACTATTGCTGAGGGGGCAAATTGAATCAGGGATTAAATGCCCCTAGGACAGTGCTGTCAGTGGCCTCCAAATTTTCCTGCCTGGCTAAAAACTCCAAATCACCCTTATCTTAGTCATTGCTCTGTCTCATATATATACACACATAGTTAAAGGAAATTTTTTAAGGAAATCCATGTTTTCAATCTGAACTTGATCTCTAATGCTACTACTATAATTATGGTAAATATAGTAAGGCTACTATTACTATGATAAATTATTATTTACCATAAAATAACAATTCCTAACTTGACAAAACAAGCAAATTTACCAAATAGTTGAAATAGTGCCTTATTTTTTAAAAATCCAAATACTTCTAAAAGCACATCACAAACCTTTATTTTCCTCTCTTCCAGGCTGTATGAGGCAGGTAGGTGAAGCAGTGAATAGTGTTGGACCTAGTGTCAGGATAACCTACATTCAAATCCAGTTTTAAGATACTCACCAGGTGTGTGACCACAAGCAAATTTTTTAACCTCTGCCTGCCTCAGTTATCTTATTTGTAAAATTGGCATAATAATAACATCTACCTCCAAGGGATCTTATATGCAAAGAAGATCATGTAAAATATGAGGCTGGATGAAACAAAAATTGGAATTAAGGTTGCTGGGGGATATATTAACAATCTCAGACTTGCAGATGATATCACTCAGAGAGCAGAAAGTGAAGTGGAATTAAGAAACCTCTTGATGAGGATAAAATAGGAGAGTGTAAAAGCTGACTTGAAGTTTAACATATAACACAAAAACAAAGGTCTTGGTAAATGGTCCAATCACTTCCTGGAACATGGAAAATAAATGTAAATAGTGTCAGTTTTTATATTTTGGGGCTCTAAAATCACTGCAGACAGTGACTGTAGCCATGAAATTAAAGGAGTCTTGCTCCTTGGAAGGAAAACTATGGCAAATCTGGACAAAATATTAAAAAGCAGAGATATCACCTTGCTAGCAAAGGTATACATAATCAAATTTATGTGTTTGTTTGTTTTCCCAGCAATGCATGACTGTGACAGTAGGACTATAAAGAAAACTAAGCAGCAGACTTTTGAGAGTCCCTTGGACAACAGGAGATCAAATAAGTCAATACTTAAAGAAATTAACTTAGAGTATTCACTGGAAGGTCAAATACTGAACCTGAAGCTTAAATACAGTGGTCCCATAACAAGACTGGACTCATTGGAAAAGACCCTGATGTTGGGAAAAATGAAGGCAAAAAGAGAAAGAGATGTGAGAGGATGAGATGGATAGATGGTATAGAAACAATGAACATGAATTTGGATATACTTTGAGATAGTGGAAGATAGAAAGGTCTGAAGTGTTATAGTCCATGGGGTCACAAAGAGTCAGACACAACTGAATAATTGTACAAGAACAAGCTGTCAGGATTATTGTGAGCGTGGAATAAAATAATATTTGTAAAGGGCTTCAGAAAACTTAACAGTATTATCTAAGTACTAATAGTTATTCCTATCTCTTCAGTTATTACCCCAGAATATCCAAGAAAATAATGAGTTATTAAAAAAAAATCTGAAAAATGCAGTGAAGCTTTACAATGAAGCATGCAAGTTAACATCATTTTAGGAAATGATGAATGCAGGCATTTGGCTATTAGCACCATAGTATTCATGGTTACTTGTTTGTATAGTCCTAGTGATTTCCACCAGAACTTGTGAAGGAAACGTGCAAAATCTGTGTGCAGGGCATTTGAAGAAAACTTATCTTCAGAAATAATAAGAGGTTGAAGAAATGTAGCCTGCAAGGCAGTGGAAATAAAGAAACACACTAGGTGATATTCTCCACATATCCAATCCCCTCAAATCATCTGGCTTCCTGCCCCTGTTACTCAGTCTCTCAAACAAGAAAAGTAACGGAGCAAACTTATCTGATAGGCTCCTTCTGCTAACCACCTTGAAGAGCGGGTGGGGTGTGTGTGTGTGTGTGTGTGTGTGTGTGTGTGTGTGTGTGTGTGTG
>NW_027187351.1:8778988-8813872 GCF_028583685.1 Petaurus breviceps papuanus
GTGTGTGTGTGTGTGTGTGTGTGTGTGTGTGTGTGTGTGTGTGTGTGCTTGCGCTCGCGTGTGTTCAGTAGTATTGCTAAATACCTGTTAACTCTCCATCAGCTGAAACTAATTAAACTTTTTTTTAAATCTTCTAGACTTACCTCATGATTTTTTTCATCTCCAGTCAAATTGAGCTGTTGTTTTTGTTCAGTCTTTAAACTAGAAAGTTCTTAAAATAGTTCTGATGTGAGGTGGCCCTAGGAGGGTAGATTTTACTTTTCGCTTTTGAAATATAGTTTGGCAAATGTAAAATTTTATTTTTTAATTTACTGATATAGTAAACTGATAGAGAATTTCAAGAAAAGTATCCAATAAAACTAAGATTAGCAACCACACACATTACAGAGGTTACAAACAGACCCGCAAATAGACTTTGGGTGGCTATCATGTGACCCATGGCAACCAATTATCATGTCTTTCTGTAGTCTAAGCTGTCACATGACCCACAACAACCAACCAGGCATCGGGTTGTCTCTAGTGTAATTTATCTGCAGCCTTTAGAAGTTTACAAGTTGTTCAGGTCTGTGCTACAACATAGCAACACAAATTCCTATCTCGGTGCTTTCAAGAGACACTGTCTTTCACGCCTTTAAGAAAATATTTCCCTGCTACTTCCCAAATGACTTCTCAAAGGTCTACTTCAGGAGCGGCCCGGTGGAGCACCGCTGGTAGAGTAAGGAGGATGTGAGTTCAAATACAGCTTCAGAAACTTAACACTTACTAGCCGTGTGACCTTGGTCAAGTCACTTAAGCCCAATTGACCCTGCAGTCCCCTCTCCAAAAAAAAAGGCAAAAAGAAAAAGTCTACTCCAGATCACTACCCCTTTCTTACAAACTAGAGGCAGTAATTGTAGTTTTTTTTTCTCTCAGTATACCCAGTGCTTCAGCATACAAAAGGCACTTAGGGAATACATATTGAAATGAATTGAATTGAAGAGTATTTAGGTACAGAATCACTAGGAGAATTGGGGGGGAAATCAAGAGTTGCTCATTGCAATGTTTGCCAAAAATGGGTCAAAATTAGGACATAGAGACTGGGTTTTAAAAACAGAAAAGTCACAACTCAGAATGCATTATGAATGTCAGAAAATGTGTACTGCACATCAGAGTGATGGTAAAGGGATTTGCCAAATAGAAGACAAACATTTATAAAGGAAAATTCTTAATAAAACAAAGGTAAAATTATAAAGCAGTAATGTCAAACTCAAATAGAAACGGATCCCTGTAGAGTGCGTATTGAATTAGAAAATCACAAATTAACTTTAAAACTAATTGCGTTTTTATTCATCTGGTTATACATTTCCCAATTACATTTTAATATAGTTCAAAAAGCATCACGGAGATCTATGAACCATTTGTGACCCTGGACCAAATACAACATTTGCTTACATACATATGTACATACACACATTTGTGTATGTATATGTGCGTATATGTATACATAAATAGTATATGTGAGAGTGTGTGTATATATTTACATGTATGTGTATATATGTCTGCATATAGATCTTTTTAAAAAGGCATACATGTACAGATATGACCTATCCATCATAAAATTGTTTTTTCAGGAGGTGGAGAAGAGCAGGAATAGAGTTTCAGGCATGACAGGCAGCTAGGGAAAATGCTTAGACTTTGGAGATGAAATATCACATTCTAGGGATAGCAAGAAGACCAGTAAAGGCCTGTGAGCTTTCTTGTTAGAATATGTTTTTGAAGAAGAATTGAATAAGGAACAAGAACAAATGCCAATTAGAAAAATATATGATGTTTTGCATTGGTGAGTGAGTGGTGACATCTGAAGTTAGCTGTCCAATAAGCAGCAGGGAGCTGTTCAGCTTGAGTTGTGCTGTTACCTCATTCTGAAGCTCCTTTGAGCAAAGCCCTGTGATTCTACTACTCTCTTCCAGCTTGACATGGTCAAATCTTCCAGAATGTTATTCGTGCTTTTCCTAGGTAAGTGTTTCCAACTTTTTGAATTATTTAGATTATGCAGGCTATGAACAATTTACAAACTGGACACTTTTATGTAGTAAATAGTTACAGCAAGCATGTCAATATCAAATGTTCAACTGTCTCTCCTCCCAAAAGAATATAAATCTTGTACTTAATCAGGGTTTTATTCAATACTTCTGCTACTGTCCTGTAAATTACTTCACTTTAGCATTCATTAATCTAACCTTTAATCCTAACCATGTCTTTCTAGGCATTTAGCACAGACAATATATTACAAAATTTTCCAGTAAATATGTATAAGGAAAATATAACATATAGTATATGCTAGAGACTTTTAATAATGAAAATTTGTGTTATGTTTATCTATAAGATATAGGATAATACAAATAATATTAATGTCTCATTATCTTTTAAAATATTTTAAATGTGATAATTTTCATTTTTCATATGTTTGAGTATACATTAAGTAGAGTAAAAGGTTTTTAACAGCACCATGAGCTATTTCCCATCACATATCTGATGAGTTTCACAATCTAGAGATCATTTATCACTTAATTGCTATTTGCTCTTGGTACACTCTAACATGTGGGTAAACAGGTGTTCACTTTATCTTAAGGTTCAATACTGAGTGATTTGCTTTGTTGCATACGGTACTAAAGAAGCTTATTCAAATGCTTGTTCTCATAATTTGGACAAATCCATAAATTAAATTGAGGAAGAGTTGTTTTCCCTCAGTTCTGCCTAGTCCTTGTTATTTTAGCCTTCAAGAAGAAGATTGGTAAATTGTTTGCCTTCTCTAAGCAAGCAGGTGTTTGATGGTTATAAGTGTAAATGAAAGCATTGAGTTATTGAAGCTTCCTTTATGTTTTTCACATCTAAAGAAGAATGATATATGAAGCAAGTTTGCTGAAAGGATTCGTAAAATGTTTTTGGTTTCTTTTAAATCCAAGTCTCTTAACATGTACTTCATTTATTTTATCTCTGCACTCCCCATTTGCTTCTATTATCATTTCCACTGTGTATGTATATTTTTATTTCTGTGGGCATATATAGGAAGGAAATCTAGGAAAGTTCTGTGATGGAAGAAAACAAAAGTATATCCCTTAGAAAAGCCTACAGAGTGTGCTTGAGAGTTTAATTCAGTCACTGCAAAGTGGGGTGGGGAATTGGGGAGGAGGCTTCCTAGATATGCAAGGATAGAGGAGAAACTCACCAGCACACTAAGGGAGACCTTAGAGTAACACATCAAACTATTCAAAATGCGTATCTGTAGATTCTCGGTGCTATTATAATGCATGTTTTCCTGCAAGTACATCTTCTCTTTTTGGAGTGGCATTGTGAGCCCCATACCCAACTCTAGGTTCTAGAAGTTAATAAGCTTTATAACTACCACTATCTCCCTAACCATTGTTTTGGGATTCATATTTTGGATTTCAGTAACATAACAAGGGGTTCTGGGAATGAAATGTCAGTGAATATTCTCATTATCAAATCCTCTAGCTTGCCCTATATATAAGAAGAAGCAAAAGATAATTATGTTTAGTAATTAATGAAAAAATTATATTTCTCATATAAAAACATGGCATTGATTTTCAAAAAGGAAAGAATAGAGCAGATCTTGAGGTGCTAACAACTTACATGTCACTCACCTAAACTGAGTCCATGGGACATCTATATTTGATTTTGTAGACAATATTTACCTCCGTTATCTTCCTGAAAAGTCTAAAACATCATAGGAAATATTCAAATAGGGGGGTCAATGATACAGAAATAGAAAATTTTGTAAGGAAATTTGGAATTTGCCAGTCAACAGTTATTGTTAGTGACAAAGAATTATACTTGGTTTTATTCTGATAGCATATTCATTTATAGTTGTGAAAATGGATGGTATCAAATCTAATTAATTTGTTAGATTTTCCTATGGGAAGGTTTTCTATCGAGAATAATCTGCCTTTCAGCAAGTGATTTTCTTAACAAAAGTCTCTTTGCTATTATGACGGTTGTGTATAGATCAAAATTTTGTTTCATGGGAGGTTAAGGAAAATTTTTTTCCTTGACCTGGAAGGAAAGAAGGAAGGAAGGAAGGAAGGAAGGAAGGAAGGAAGGAAGGAAGGAAGGAAGGAAGGAAGGAAGGAAGGAAGGAAGGAAGGAAGGAAGGAAGGAAAGAAGGAAGTAAGGAAGGAAGCCTTTCAACTATAACATCATTTGGTCACTTATCATGTACTAGATTTGAAAACTTGTGTTATGCTAGAAACATTTGAATTTTGTAGGGCAGTGAGAATTTAGGCCTATTATGTTGTAGAGTTGTGAATTTAGTAGAATAAGAATTCCTCCCACTGAAATAGATTGGGAAATCATTATCAGCTTAGGGTCCTAGAGAAGAGCCTAGGGCACCCAGAGTTTAAGTGACTTGCCCAAGATCATATAGCCAGTATTTGTAAGAAGGAGCACTTAAACCCAAGTTATGCAGACTTCTAGGCCAGCACTAAACACTATGGAATTCTTCCACTTGGCTCATTATGATTTTTTTGACAGTTAATTAAAAACAATTATATGATTACTGTATGCCAGAGCACATGGATGGAAGAAAACAAAATTATCCCTCAACTCAAAGAACTTATATTCTAATGGGGACAATACCTGAAAAGATAAGAGACAATACATAAAAAGAAGCTAGAAAACTAGAGGCTCAAATGCAAATCTCAAGATACAGTGGAGGAGGGAGAAAAGGAGTATGGCCCCATTTTAGGCAGTATGGTTTTGAAATAGTAAGGAAGAAAGGTAGAGACCTAGTTCCAGGCAAGTTAAGGCAAAACCTGTTTCTATTTCCTCTCCTTTAACTATATTCTAAACAGAGTGTCATCTGACTTCCAACCACATCAATCAACTGAAACTGCAATCTATAAAGCCACCAATGATCTCTTATTTGCCAATTCTAGTGACCTTTTCTCAGTCTTTATCTATCTTGACCAAACTGCAGCATTTGACACTATATATATCATACTTTTCTCCAGTGTACTCTTTTCTCTCCAGAACTTAATAAAACACTGTTCTTTTCCAGTTTTCCTTCTTCCTGTCTCCACTCTCTTCAGTCCCCTTTCATAATTATTCATTCAGGTCATACCCACTAATAGTAGATATAATCAAAGTCTCAAATGCTGTACCCTCATCTATCTCTATACTAACTTGCTTGGTGATTTCATCAACTTCAATAGCTTGAATCCAATCAATTATCATCTCCATCTATGGAGATGACTCTCAGTTTTATATACCCAGCCCTATTCTTTCTCTTTCTCTGTTTTGACTTTTCCCAGTTTAGGTATAAGTACCATATTTGTATCATAAAAAGAATTCAGCAGGATTTTTTCTTCACCTACTTTTCCAAATAGTCTAAATAGAATTGGAATTAGTTTTTTTTTAATGTTTTTTAGAATTCACTTGTAAGTCCACCTGGCCCTGGAGATTTTTTTCCTAGGGAATTCATTGATAGATTGTTCAATTTCTTTTTTTCTGAGATGGATTTTATTTAAGTATTTTACTTCCTCTTCTGTTAATCTGGGCAATTTATATTTTTCTAAATATTCATCCATTTCACTAAGATTGTCAAAGTTATGGG
The DNA here is from genome assembly GCF_028583685.1 of Petaurus breviceps papuanus. Classification (NCBI taxonomy): domain Eukaryota; kingdom Metazoa; phylum Chordata; class Mammalia; order Diprotodontia; family Petauridae; genus Petaurus; species Petaurus breviceps. Next base: position 8,784,600 of record NW_027187351.1, read on the forward strand.
TATATATTTGGGCAAAATAGTTCATAATTATTGTTTTAATTTCCTCTTCATTGGTGGTGAATTCACCCTTTTCATTTTTGATACAGATAATTTGGTTTTCTCCTTTAAATCAAATTAACCAAAGTTTTATCTATTCTATTGATTTTTCCCTGCAAAACTAGGTCTTAGTGTTATTTATTAGTTCAATAATTTCCTTAATTTCAATTTTATTAATTGCTCCTTTGATTTTCAGTGTTTCTAATTTGGTATTTAGCTGGGGATTTTTAAATTGTTCTTTTTCTGTTTTTTTTAGTCACATGCCTGATTCATTGATCTCCTCTTTCTCTATTTTATTCATGTAAGCATTTAGAGATATAGAACTTTCCCTAAGAACTGCTTTTGCTTCATCGCATAGGTTTTGGTATGTTCTTTCATTATTATCATTCTCTTGGATGAAATTATTTATTGTTTCTATGATTTTTGCTTGATCTTCTCAATCTTTAGGATTATATTATTTAGTTTCCCATTGATTTTTAGTTTGTCTTTCCATGGCCATTTATTACAAATAATTTTTATTGCATCATGATCTGAAAAGGATGCATTTGATATTTCTGCTTTTCTGTAAAGCCATGCACGAGCAGCTTTTCAGAGGACTACTTCTGTGAACAGCTTTCAAGGTTCTGATTATATAGTATAGAGAATTCTCTATTCAATAACAAATCAGAGCAAAACATTCACAGAAAATCAACATACAGCATTCACCATGTCATAACTCAAGAACTTATCACTAAAATGGCCACATAGTTTTAAACAAAGTCCATTCATTTAGTCAATCACAAAATCTTTAATTCAATCACAAAGTACAAAAGTCAAAGTTCTCCACCCCTAGGTCACAGTAAATCATAATATTCTCAGTCAGTACACAGTATCCAAGTAAAGTCTTCTTTCAGCTTGATGAGGCTGGCTCTCAGCTTCCATGGATCCTCTTCAATGATCTTAGCTCCAACTGTCACCTGGGTTCAAAGGCAGGCAGTTGCCAGTTCCTTGTCCAATTTTTCGTCCAATTCCCATTCCATATTGAAGTTTACAGTGTCCAATCCACATCAAGTCTTTCACAGTTCCCGATTCTTAGAACATAAAGCTTGATAGAGCCACAATAATAATCATGTACATTGCCAGCACCATCATTAATTCACTATCTGCCTGTGAAATCAACCCAGACCCACCAACAAGGTCTGAAAACTCAACACAAATCATCAACATAGAAATCAACACAGACCCACAAACAAGGTCCACGAGGTTAGCACAAATCATGAGTAAAGTCCCAGGACCTCCAAAACAATCCTCCAGGACTTCTGTAAACACACAATCAGAAAATCCTCTTTCAGGGATTTTCAGTAAGGTCCCAGGGCTTCTGTAGAAAGTATCACAAACATCAACACAGACAGAGCAGACAAACAGAGTGCCTGGTTACCACAAGTTTTCTCCTTCTTGACTATGCCACCACAAGAGTCCTCTCCTCAGTTCTGCTGCCTCTAGCCTGGGTCTCTCTTTATATATGGCATTAAATCCTCCCCTTCCTGTTGCAGGAGTTCATGAATTCTAGGGTCCACAGGTTTTGGGGTTCACACATTCTGTTTCTTAATAGACTTGATACAAGGCTCAAAAGAAACTTGAACTAAAACAAGGTGCTAAATCAGTAGCTGAAACAAGGTGTGAACTACTTCTGTGCTTGCCATTAAGCTTTCTGCACTGGATTGTGAGGTTTGTAAGCCCTAGTACATGATTAGTTTTTGTGTGTGTGCAGAATGAGAAAAAGGTATATTCTTTTTTATCCCCATTCAGTTTTCTCCAGATGTCTACCATATTTATCTTTTCTAAAATTCTATTCACTTCCTTAACCTTTTTCTTGTTTATTTTGAGGTTAGATTTATCAAGGTGAGAGAGGAGGAGATTAAAGTACCTCACTAGTATAGTTTTGCTATCTATTTCTTCCTGTAACTCCTTAAACTTCTCCTCTAAGAATTTGGATGCTATACCACTTGGTGTATATATGTTTAGTAATGATATTACTTCATTGTCTATGGGGCCTTTGAGCAGGATATAGTTGCCTTCTTTATCTCTTTTAATTAGTTCTATTTTTGCTTTGTCTGAGATAAGACTTGCTACCCTTGCTTTTTATTTTTACTTCAGTTGAAGCATAATATAATCTGTTCCAGTCTTTTATCTTTACCCTGTTTGTATCCCTCTGTTTCAAACATGTTTCTTGTAAACAATATATTGCAGGATTATGATTTTTTTTTATTTTTAGAGGGGAGAGGGCAGGGCAGTTGGGATAAGTGGCTTGCCCAAGGTCATCTGGCTAGCACGCGTTAAATGTCTAAGGCCGTATTTGAACCCAGGTCCTCCTGACTCCAGGGCCAGTGCTCTATTCGCTATGCCACCTAGCTGCCCCCAGGATTATGATTTTTAAATCATTCTGCTATACACTTCCATTTTATGGGAGAGTTCATCCCCTTCACATTCACAGTTATGATTGCTATTTGTCTTTTTCTCTTCATCCTATCCCCACACCTGTTTATGTTTTTCTTTCTCCTTTCTTCCTTTCCTGCCTCACTAGAATTTTGTTTTTGATCACTGCCTCCATCAATCAGCTCCCCTCCCTTTTCTTTCCCTTTTCCTTTACTACTTCTTCCCTCTCTTCTATCCTTCTCTCCTTTTCTTTCCCCATTCCCCTTCAATTGCCTATAGGGCAAGTTAAATTTCTATACCTGAGTATGTTATTCACTCCTAGAGCCAAATCCAATGACAGTAATGTTCAAACAGTGTTTACCACCCTCCTTTTTTCCCTCTACTGTAATGTCTTTTTGCCTCTTTATGTAATGTAATTTACTTTTTCTGCCTCCTCCTTTTCTCTTCTTCCATTACAAGCTTTTTAAGCACTCAAGTAGGTTTTTTTATCATCACATCAAAATCAGCTTAACCACCCCCTCCTCTGTCTGTGTATTTGCCTTCTGTGTGATGTGATAAAGATACAATTCTTAAGAGTTGTAAGTATCATTTTCCCATGTAGGGATGTAAACAGTTTAGCCATATTAAATAACAAGTTTGGTTTTTTCCCCTTTCCTGTTTACCTTTCTATGTCTCTCTTCAGTCTTGTATTTGAAGAACAAATTTTCTGTTGAGCTCTGGTCTTTTCATCAGGGAAGTCTGGAAATCCCTTATTTCATTGGAGGTCCATCTCCTCTCCTGAAAGATTATGTTCAGTTTCCCTGGGTAGCTGATCCTTGGTTGCAATCCTAACTCATTTTCCTTTTGCCTCCAGTCCCTCTGATCTTTTAAGGTAGAATTTGCAAGATCCTGCATAATACTGACTGTGGTTCCATGATATTTGAATTGTTTCTTTCTGGCTGCTTGCAGTATTTTCCCCTTGATCTGATAATTCTGGAATTTGGCTACAATATTCCTTGGCATTTTCACTTTGGGTTCTCTTTGGGTAAGTTATTGGTGGATTCTTTTGATGACCATTTTACCCTCTGGTTCTTGGACCTCAGAGTAGCTTTCCTTGATCATTTCTTGAAAGATGCTTCCAGGTTCTTTTTTTCTCATGGTTCTCAGGTAGACCACTAATTCTTAAATTATCTCTCCTGGATCTATTTTCAGGTTAGTTGTTTTTCCAAAGAGATAATTTATATTTTCTTCTATTTTTTCATTCTTTGGTTTTATTTGACTAATTCTTGATGGCTCGCAGAATCATTAGCTTCCACTTGCCCAATTCTAATTTTCAATGAATTGTTTTCTTCAGTTAGCTTTTGTACTTCCTTTTCCATTTGGCCCATTCTACTTTTTAAAAAATTGTTTTGTTTTCTTCAGTGTACTTTTTTTTCCATTTTGTCAATTGTATTTTTAGATTTTTCTTCTACCTCTCCTATTTGACTCCTAAAATCCTTCTTGAACTCTTCCAAGAAGACTTTTTGGGATTGAGACCTGTTCATATTCCCCTTTGAGATTTCGGATGTGGGGACTGACTTGTTGTCCTCTCCAGAATTTGTGTTTTTATCTTCCCTGTCACCAAGATATTTCTCTATGGTCACTGGTTTTTTTTTATTCTTCTTGCTCTTATTTTTTTGCCTTTTTTTGGCTTTTAAATTAGATTTCTTCTTCTGGGTCCCAGGGGGCACTGTCCCAGAATTCTTGTCCTGGGGGCTAGGGTTCTAGTTATTGGTTTTCTGTGCTTGGGCCTGAGGTGTTGGCAAGGGTATGCTGTCATGGTCTGGTAGTTTACTTGGTGCTGAGCTAGAGGTGGTGTCTGCCTGGTGTTGGTGCTTTCCTGCTCCTCCACACTGGGACTTAGTATCTTTTACTAGTTCACTGAGGTGGGGCTTGCTGCTGGAGTGCTGTGATGCCTCCCATCTTGTACTGGTCCCTTTCAGTCACAGCAAGAGGGAGTTTTTCCATTAATCCCTTAGTCACCTGAGCTAAAAGACTACAATACTCCATCTTTCTGCTGGCTCCACTATTCCAGGATTTTTCCTGGTTTAATATTCTCTGAGTTTTCCAAGGTCAACAAGGGAGAGTGAGAGTGACTTACTGCTTACTCAGCCATCTTAGCTTCTGGAAATTTAAATAAATGACTTTCAAACATTCAGTCTGTGGGCTGATATTCTCAGGAGTAGCTGATGCTGCTACTGCAGACCCTGTTCAGGACTATGTTTCTCTCTCACCCAGTTCTGATAGAGCCCTGTCCTGCACTGAGAAGTCTGGGAATGGCCACTGCTGCCAGGGATTCTGCCCACTGGGGTCTGTTCTGGCTTTGCTATGGTTGAGTCTGCCTTCGTGCTGTGAACTAGACTGCTCCTCTCCCAGCTTGGTGCAACATATCCTTCCTGTCTACCTTCCAGGTTTTCTTAAAGTGGTAATCTGTCACACTGTCTCTACAGATTCTGCCACTCTAGAATTTGTTCATATTCACTTTTTTGTTTTACTTTTTTCTTTTTAATTCTATATGTTAGTTTGTCCCTGGGCACACACAAAATCCCACACTGGGGCTTTTTGCATCAGTTAAGACTCATGTTGGAGCCTAAATACAAGGAAGACAAAAACAGTAAATTTCATTTAAAAGATACAAATTTAAAAGCTGGACTAAACAAAAAAGGTCAAATAACTCACCAGAAACTAACCATGGCAAACACTCATTCATTTAATTCCCCATTACATGCTCTAAAACAAGCCACAGGAGGTACCTGCAACCCAAGACATCAGGAATGAGAGCAGCTGTGGCCTTATGGCTCGGGCTCCAGCCCTCTACAGGAATTCTTCATGCACACACACACACACACACACACACACACACACACAAGTACCTGGCAGAACACTATATGTGCAGACACATGGCCACAGAACATTAGGAGTAAACAGCCAGAACACTGGAGGTGTAAGGTGATGTAGGGTAGAGAAGGCAAGGGCTTGAAGAGAACAAAAGCAGAAATGTGGGTAAATTTATGACAATCATTGTGGGAGGGAGAAGGAAAGAGAGAGAAGGCTGGATGCAGGAAGAGCTTCGGGAAAGCAGCTGATGAGTGGGAGGTTTCTTTTTTATTAGGAAGTTAGGACAGATGAGCTGCAGCTCCATCAAATATGAAAATTAGAGGGCTGGAACCCAACTTCTCCAGATCCTGGCCACACTGGTTGTAAGGGAGAGAAATACATGCCTTTCTTCTCTCCATATGTCAGGTCTTTGAAGAATTTCCCCAAATGTCTTGGATGTTAGTGATCCCACAGAGTCAGGCTTGGGAATAAGACAAGTTCAGAGGGAATTAGTAGCCCTTTTTGGTGGAACCAAAGCCAGAGAAGCCCATAACAGCTGCCATCTCCTCATCCTCCTCAAATGTCGTCTTCTTCCGCCCTTCGCTTCTTCTCCTTCTTTTTCTCCTTCTTGTAGGCTTTGGCCTTCTCTTCCTCCTCTCTGAGCTCTTTCATCCTCTCTTCAAAGTTATAGTCCTTTTGTTTTTCTTCCATCTTCTTCTTGTTCACTTCGAAGCGTTTTTTCACCTGATCCAAGGTGGAACACTCCACACGCATTGACATGCCCAGATTCCACTGATTTTTATTTCCATTGATGTGATCCAAGAAGTTGATGGAGTCTTTCACTACACAGTCACAGACATTGCAGTAATACCTTCCCATTTCAGACTGCAAGGTGGTCTTGGTGATAACAATGGTCTTTCCCAGCTTGGACTCCAAGTCAGCCTTATAGTCCCTGTGTCATAAGAGCTCCCGCTTGACAAGCTGCACTGGTTTTCTATCTTTTTTCTCTCTTTCTTCATTAAGTCGTTTCTTTGCAAATTACTCATATTCGTCTTTGTCCCACTTTTGATGGAAATCCAGGTTTTTTTGTCCTGCTGCCAGACGCCATCTTCGTGGTGAAGTCCATATTCACTTCTTAAAAGGTATTTGATAGAGTTTGTGGGAGAGCTCAGGTGAGTCCCTGATTTCACTCTGCCATTTTGGCTCCACCCCCCAACCTTTCTCATGATCTCCAATTTTACATTACTATCTGCTTATCAAATATCTTAAACTGTGTATCCTATCAACAACTTAAGCATGTCCAAAATTGAACTCATCATTTTTCTTCTCTTCTCTTCCAAATATCCTCATTACTCTTGAAGGTCTCATCATCTTCTCTGTCACACAGGCTTCCAAATTGGTGTCATTCTAGATTGTTCTCTCACATTCACTTCATATATCTAATTTGTTTCCAAGTTTTATCATGCCGGCCTTCACAATATCTCCCATATATGCCCCATCTCTCTTCTAATATATCCACCGCCATATTGCAGGTTCTCATCTCATGACTAGGCTATTTCAATGGCCTTCCAGTTTATCTCTTTTCCTCAAATGTCTTCCAAATCCAATCCATATTCCAATAAATTTCCAAAGTGATTTTCCTAAATCTGAAGTCTAAATATTTCACTCCTTGCTCAATAGCCTCCAGTGGTTTGCTATTACCTCCAAGACCAAATTTGAATATCCAATGTTTGGCCTTTAATTCTTTTCATAACTTAGACTCTTTTTTTCCAAGATTCAATTTTTTAAAAAAAGTTTCTGGCCTTTTTATTATGATTCTTTTCCTTTGCACTGGCTGTCTCCCAAGCCTAAAGTGCTATCCCTTGTCATATCAAGATTACATTCCCATTCTTTTTACTCCTGCTCTATCCTACAACTACTAATACTGTGCTTCTAAGATTATTTTCCATCTATTTTATATAAATCTTGTGCTCATGATTGTATTTTGTCTCCCATGGTTGAATGTAATTTTCTTGAGGTTGGAGAACTTTTGTTTTCGTTTTTATCTTTGTGGTCTTTTTTTTTCTTGTATTGCCAGAAGTTAGCTAGACACATTGCAAGCACTTGATAAATGCTTGCAGCTAGATAATTGACTTCTGTGAGCCCAGGTTTCTAAGGGTAGAGTCTGGGGTTCAGTTTAAGGGAGTTAAAGAAGATGAGCAGGGGGCGGCCAGGTAGCACAGTGAGTAAGAGAACTGGCTCCAGAGTCGGGATGACCTGGGATCGAATCCAGGCCCAGACACTTAGCACCCACCCAGAAACACCTGTCTGTGTAACCTTGAGCAAGTTACTTAACCCCGATTGTTTAAAAAAAAAGATGAGCAGGAGTCAGGCAACCTAGAATGTAAATTGCTTAAAAGTAATATGGAGGACTCATTTAGGTCAAGATAAAAACAAAGATCACTTACCACTAACTGGAATCCATGGAGCAGAGTTGAGAATCCTGTGGAAGGATAGTAAAAAGGTCTAGAGTGCCAGATAATATAAAGAAATAGATAGAAAGCTGTATGACTTTCATTTCCATCTTATTTTTGTTTTTGCAAATTGATTTAAAAATAGGTCTGTAGTTGACTCAATATTTTAAGTTGAATGTTTTAATACCTTGCATCTGAATTAATCTTTTCTAATTAAAGCACTGACAAATAATATTAAGATGCAACAAAAACATTATGGTTTCCTTAGTTTTCTATAGTCTGATGGACAATGTGCCAGGTTTTTTGTTTGTTTGTTTTACCTGTGTGTATGTTCAAGCTGTGTACCCAAAATAAAGACACAGGATCAAAAGAATGTTGTATCTATTTGGTCATTTAAATTTTTTTATGTTATATTTCTATGCATGACCACTCTTTCCATTTCCCCCTGTTGTCAAGATCAAGTCTATTACTATGACTAAATCAATGATTTTTTAAAACAATTATAGACATTTTATAATAAATCTGCTGCTGCCAATGATAAGCTTTTATAACTCTTTCCTTTCCAGAAGATAGATTTCTTTTTTGGTAGGAAAAACTTGGATCTACAGAATGCATATATGCATGTACTATGACACTGAGTCAGTAGTATTTGCTTTTAAAGTTTTAGTGCTGCGCTTAGAAAAGAAATCTACAGCCCAGATCACTGACTGTACACACTTGAGAGAACAATGTATAAATGGCACAAATGGATGTGACTTTGTTTGGGCAGTTCTTGAAGACGTCTGTAATGTTTCAGGTAAAATAGTCCTTTAGAAAGTAGTTGACTTGATTTGTTTTTCTGAAGGCATATGTGTGTGTGTATGTATGTGTGTGTGTGTATACATATATATATATTTATTTGTATATATACCAAAAAAGTATTTTTGGCCATTAGCTATTATTTATAATTATGCATGTGTACATTCTAATATAATCCATTTGATATAGCATAAATGAATACTATATAAATAGATGATATATGTATGCATATATAAATACGTATGTGTATGTATTATATAAAGGGAAGATCTTTGATTACATTTATTTGGGAGATACTAGTATAAAAATGCCCTCCATCAATATGATCAGAAATTAGTCTATAACTTGTAGTGGAGGAGAATAAAGTGGATCACTGACAAGTTAAGTAATGTGTCACAACTGAAAAGTCAATTTCTGTCTGATATGTGACTTGAACCTAGGCATTCCCTACTCCAGGCCTGGAGTCAGGATGACATATTCATGAATTCATATCTGTCCTCAGACACTTACCAGCCATGTGATCTTGGGCAAGTCACTTAATCCTGTTTGCCTCAGTTTCTTCATCTATAAACTAAGTTGGAGAAGGAAATGGCAAACCACTCCAGTATCATTGTCAAGAAAATCCCAAAAGGAGATCTCAAAGAGTTGAACATGATTGAAAATTACTAAACTGTAGTTAATCCCTTACTCTAAAGCTGGCCCTCTATCTCCTTAGGCACAACTTCATCTCCAACAGCAATCACAATGAGCAAAGGTGATAATGAAGATGAAGAGTTGACATTTCAACCTTTTTGTTCACTTACAAAATGCAGTCATTACACTCGCCTAAGAAATAGTCCAACAAATATTAAACATAGAATTTCGAAACAGCAACTATTTGTTTCTTAACTAAACCAATAAAAGATGTCAAAATGATGATGACAATAATAATAATAATAATAATAATAATTATAAAACATCTGGAATTGTTTACATTCCCAAAGCAATTTACACATATATATCATTTACTCCTTACACAACTTTAGGAAGTTCTGCAAATCTGAAGCTAAAAATCTTCAGTATTTTGTAATATGCTTGGAGGTAGCAAGCATGGTAGAAACAGAACTAGATTTGGCATCAGGAAACCTAGGTTGAGGGACTTACTATTTGTGTGGACATTGGCAAGTACCATAATCTGTTTTACCCTGTATAAAATTAGGATGATTATACCTCTTAGGGTTGTCTAAAAAGCTTTGTAAGTAAAGCATTATATAAATGTGAGCTCTTATAACATTAAAAAAAACTGGGTCTGCTACAAATTTATGTTTTATAACCTCATCTGGGCTTCAACTGGGTGGATCACCCCCATTCCCACTGCTAAACAATCCTATAGAAAAAATTGTGGCCATTCATTATGGGTTTCCTCTTCTTCCTTCTTCCTTATCATTCAGATTTCCTCTACCACAATGTACTCCTTCAATCCAGTCTCAGGAGATAAGGTGGTCTTACTCCTGACCCAGGCTAACCCCTTTACCTGCTTAGCCAGTCCCATTCCTTCCTGTCTCCTCCAGGTGATTGCCCTGTCGTCCACACTTTATCACATTTTCAATCTGTCTTTTTCTACTGGCTCATTCCCTATAGCCTACAAACAAGCCGATATTTTCTCTATCCAAAAATCAAAATAAAACAAAACCTCTCACTTGATATTTTTTTTTCCTTTTTCCCCTATCATTCTATATCTCTTCTACTTTTTTGTGCTTAAACTACTGGAAAAGGCTGTCTACAATAGGTACCTTCACTTTATCATCTCTCACTCTCAACTCCTTAAAATCTTGGCTTCCAAACTTATCATTCCCATGAAACTGCATTTTCCAAAATTATAGTTTATCTCTTATTTGCCAAATCCAATGACCTTTCCTCAGTCCCCATTCTCCTCAAACTCTCTATAGGTTTTGACACTATTCATCATTATCTCCTCCTAGATAATCTCTTCTCCCTTGCTTTTCGTGGAATCGCTCTCTTCTGGTTCTCCTCCTACGCATCTAACCACTTTTACTCAGTTCCTTTTGATGGGCTCTTTTCTATATCACACCTTCTAAAATAATTTGATCCAAATGATTCTGTTCTGAGCCCTCTCCTCTTCTCCCTCTGTGCTATTTCACTCGGTGTTCTCATTAGCTTCTTGGATTTAATTACTAAGTTGATGATTATCAAATCCACCCTATCCTACCCTAATATCCCTGCTGACCTCCAATCTCACATCTCCAGCTGCCTTTCAGACATCTTGAACTGGATGTCCAGTAGACATCTTAAACTCAACATGTCTAAAATGGAACTCATTTTCTTTCTCCCTAAACCCTCCCCCACTGAGCAACACTATTCTCCCAGTCCCTCATACTCTTAACTAAGGAGCCATCCTGGACTCCTCTCTTACCCCCATTTCCATTCTGTTGCCAAGGTTTGTCAATTCATCCTTTGCAACATCTTTCAAATATGTCCCCTTTTCTCCTATAACACTGCCACCACGCTAATGCAGGCCTTCATCCCCTCACACCTAGACTATTGCAATAGTCTTCTGATAGACCTGTCTGAGTCAAATCTTTCTCTGTTCCAATGCATCCTCCATTCAGCCCCTAAAGTAATTTTCTTAAAGTGCAGATTCAACCACATCACCAAGCTGCCTCACTCATTTCAGAATCAAATACAATCTACTGTTTTGAATATTCAAAGCCCCCTCCTGCCTTCCCTACTTTTCCAGTCTTCTTATACCTTACTCTCCACCACATACTCTTTGACCCAGTGACAGTTTCCTCCTTGCTAGTTCATAAACAAAACACTCCATCTTTCTTGGTTTGGAGCATTTTCTCTGACCGCCTCCCATTCCTGGAATGCTCCCCATCTCCACGTACTGTCTTCCCTGACTTTTTGCATTCCAAATAAAATCCCATCTTCTGCATGCAGCCTTCCTCAGGCCTTAATTCTAGCGCCATCCTCTCGGTCATCTCCTAGTTTTCCTTTCTCTAGCTTGCTTTGTATATATTCGTGCTCATGTTTTCCCTTCCGTTAAAATGATGAGGTCATTGAAGCTATGGATTGTCTTTTGTTTCTTTTTGTATCCTCAGGTTTGGTACAGTGCCTGAAAAAACACTTAATGAATGTTTATTGATTGAGATTGATTTTATTTTATTGTTGCTTCATACTAGTCTCTTCTGTCCTCCATTTAAATGGCTAAATTAGTGATACTAAAAGAATTTCATAGAAAAGCAATCTTACCTTTTTAGGTGATCACAGGGGATGGAAACGAAGTATATAAAAGTTAAAAGTAGTCTCTTAGCTAAAGCCCCTTTCCCTTGGGAAAAAAAAAAGTGCTTAATTCTCTCTGTTTATACCTTAGAGGGTGTTAAAATATTTGCAATGGAGAGAGAAAGAGAGAAATGAAGTCGTCTCTCTCTGCCCCTTCACCAATTCTCCAAAGCACCTGGGCTCACATGGTGGGGAGAGAAATGAGCAGAGCAATTAGAATGAAACTCTGGAATTTTGCCGGGGTCCTGTTTTTTGTTTCTGCCAAGACTGGGTTCTCCTGGGACACCCAAGACGTCACTGACCCAGGCAGTCAGAATTTGATTGAAAGGACTGAGTTGGGTTTGTGTTCTGAACTTGATTTTCTTTGACCCAAAGATAAAATTTATGGGAATCCTCAAGGGTATAAAGTAACGTACACTTGTTAGAAACAATTCTATGCAATCATATTATTCATAAAATACAGTCTTGTAATGTATATACATGTGCACACATATGAACGCACATACACACATACTTTAATATTTCAAAGATCTGTGATTTTATCATTTTGGTTATTCCTTCTGCTTGAATTTCACAGTTCCCCTTTGCCTTAGTATGATCTGTGAATATTGAGGAAATGACTGAAAATGCCTAAAATATTCATAACTCTGTAAGTTATTTTTATCTGATGAGGTTTCCCTCACTTTGCTAGGCTGGGCATTAACGAGAGATATATGATTTGCTCCCAAGCTCCTGGAAGCCTCCCCAGGTTTGCAGGAATCATCAGTGCTTATGCATACAGAATCTTAGAATGAGGGATAGAATGGAACCTCAAAGGTCAATCTCTTCATTTATTGATTGAAAAATTAAGTTCTAGCAAGGCAAAATGCTAGTCATACGGGTAGAAAGCCTGTATAGGATTGTCCATTTAAAGCTCAAAAACACTCGAAATCACTTAATCCAATACCCTCATTTTTACAGAAGAAGAAACTGAGGTTAAGGGAGGTTCAGTGATTTATTTGAGTGAGGTCAAATTGGTAATGCCAAAGGAGATCTTTAAATCAGGTCTTCTGGCTCTAAAGAAAAATTAGACATATGTATGTATAATCAGTATTTAAATAATTAAAAGCAAGTATCTTATGGAAGCATGTACAAACATGTATATAGATGAAATTTAGCATTTTTTTCAAGTATGTTTTTTTGTTTAAATCCGTGATCAGGTTGTAAGCTCATTTTAATACTGATGGATTAATAAATTCAGGGGCCTTCCTTTCAAAACAAACAAACTTTCACAGTGGTAGGAGCTAGATCTGAAAGGTAAATTAGAATTCATGTAGGTAGGCACTGGAGTCTAACATCTAAATGAATCCTGTATTTTATGCTTACTATTCATGTAACCTCAAAAAGATCATTTTATCTCACTGACTCTCCATTTCCTCATCTGAAAAACAAGGGAGTTGGAAATGATGTTCTCTGTAGTTTCTTCTCTAAATTTATAGTTGTTCAACCCTCCAATTTACAGATACCGAAACTGAGGTCAACAAGGTAAATTGACTTACCCATGAATCAAAATCTGGTGTTCTGAAAAAGTGATAAATATAATATAGGTTATGTTATGTCCCAATCCCCCCTTTATTCTTATTTGTATATGAATCATTATTGGGTCTATGATTTCCTTGTTAAAGAGAATCCCAGGATAAGGGAATACATTCAACCAATGTAGGTCAGCACCTTCTTACTGTAGAGAATGGTTTAGTACTGGGAAGTTTTAAGTGACTTACTCAGAGTTACCTTACCAATATGTGTCAGAAGCCACACTTAAACCCAACTGTACCTAACAGCTCCAGACGCCAGGTGTGTTCTCAACCCACTATGCTAAACTACCTCTCACCTGGGGTGGAGAGTCTGTGACTTTGAGGCCACATGTGGCCCTCTAGGTCCTCAAGTGTGGCCCTTCCTTAAGTGTAGCCCTTTGACTAAATCCAGAAGCAGGGCAGTAGGGTGCTCCACAATACTCCCAAGTGTGGTCCAAACCAAATTAAAATGCAGCTGGGAAATATTTAACAAAATAAATAAAATGCAATAAGAACATAAATAATATTACAATTTAAAATTGTCAATAAGCATTCCTCAGAGACTCTTATATATGGATCATTGGTCCTGAGTCTTCTTGAGTTTTGCACAACTCCTCCAGAAAATGTTCTAAGAATGTAAATTGAAGAGGATATACCTTTATGGTTGGGGGAGTTTTCCATATATATATATATACACACACACATATATATATATATATACACACATATATATATATATATGTAGACACAAATTCAATCCTTAGCCTTATCCATTTTACACTCATCTTTTTTTCAGAAATGCATGTATTTTTGTGAAGAGATGTATATTGTCTTATTTATATTTGCAAAAACAAAACAGAGACCCATGAAATGTAATGCTATAATAAAATAATGTTCTAATCATAATGAAGAAATCTCAGTAAATTACCAATTGATTTTCAAAAAAAGAAATTCTTCACTGTAGGGCTATACATTAAAATGGCACCACATTTTCAAGGCGATATATTTTAGGAATCAAAACTCTATTGTACATATGGATTTCATACTCCTTTATGATGTCTCATCATTGTCATTTATTCAGTGATATTTGACTTAAATCAAATAGAATTATATTGGGATATATGCTTTTATTTTTTTTGCTTTTTGAAGGGCAATTGGGGTTAAGTGACTTGCCCAAGGTCACACAGCTAGTTTTTTGGACACCTAGCCGTCTCTAAAGGTACTGGAGTGGTTGGCCATTTCCTTCTCAAGCTTATTTTGTAGATGAGGAAACTGAGGCAAACAGGGCTACATGACTTACCCAGGGTCACACAGCAAGGATCTAAGGCCAGATTTTTTTTTTGCTTTTTGGAGGGCAGTTGGGTTTAAGCAACTTGCCCAAGGTCACACAGCTAGTTTTTGTGTTAAGTGTCTGAGGCTGGATTTGAACCCGGGTCCTCCTGACTCCAGGACCAGTGCTCTTTTCACTGCTCCACCTAGCTGCCCCTGGGATATATGCTTTTAGTCAGTTATCCTTTTCCACACTGTTTTACTGGAAGGGAGCAGATCAGATGATAATCCTTAAAGAAATAACAATAGTTCTATACTATCCTCTGGGTTTTTTCTTTTGGTCAGGTAGCTGAATAAATACAACATTCACACAATCACTAAGACAGTAGAAAAGTGAGACTAAGCTCATGGATAGTGCAATGTAATAAATTAACACTGTCATAGAAGACTGGCCATCTGTGGAATATGAAGATAAGATAGAAATATTTATATTTTTAAATGAAAATTTGAAAAAACTCCACACTTAAGATGACAATTTACCCAAATACATCACAACTTCTTGTTCCTTCATAACATATGACTTATATAGACTTGTTACCCAACCCTCTGACCTTCCCATCCCCAGTCCAAGCAAGTGTTTTTAAGGAAAATAGAAAAAAAATGCTTTTCCCTTTCTATCATGAACCTTCTTGGATTTCGTAGATGAATCCTGTAGTTACTATATCTAATGGCTCACATGGCTCAAAGATTCATATACCCTTGCAGCTACCCAACACCTGTGGAATAATTGGGTCAAAACACAGCAACTACAATTATCTATGTGGATGCTATTAGAAAAACTGGTTTAATGGAATGGGTGCTAGATCTAAAGAAATAGGATTCTTCCTGAGAGACCTACTATGTAATCATGGGCAAATCCTTTATCTTCTGTGTCACTGAGTTTCCTCATCTATAAAATGAGAATAATATGATTTATAATACGTACTGCACATGGCTATTGTAAGGCTAAAATAAGATGATGTAGGGAAACACTTTTGAAGACATTAAGGCAATATCTGTCGTTCAGTTGTTTCAGTCTTGTCCCTTTCTATGTGACCCCATTTAGGGTTTCCCTGGAAAAGATATTGGAGTGCTTTATCATTTTCTTTCCAGTTCATTTTACAGATGAGGAAATTGAGGCAAACCCCTAGGGTTAAGTGACTTGTCCAGGGTCACACAGCTAGTAAGTGTCAGAGGTCAAATTTGAATTCAGGTCTTTCTGACTCCAAGTCCAGTGCTCTAGCTACTGCACCACCTACTTGCCAAAGTAGTATTTAAATAAGTTTTTTTATTATCCTCATTTTCTCTATCATCCATCCTTGTCCTAAGGAATTGATGTGTGTCTATGTAAACATGCAAGTAGGTATGTATGAGTGTGAGGTGAAACAGATAAATTGCTCTCCACTCTGTGCCTGGGCAAACAGATGTCACAACCTAGAGTAACAGAATCCTAGTAGAAGCAATCATGATGATAATCTATTCTAACTACTTCCATCTTTTCCAACTACTTCAACTTCCATTCTATGTAAACAGAAACTGAAATAGAGCATTTAAATAAAATTCTCATAGTCACTTGATGAGTTGAGAGGAGAATCTAAAGGTTTAAAACATAAAGCTACTTTGTTTTCTTTGAGCAGAAAATCATTCTGAATATTTTATGATGACAATTTCAAAGTTGTGTCATCACTGCCACTTAATGTTCTGTGTGTAACTATTTTTGAGGTATTTCCATAAGATCTCCTAATCATAGGATCATAGACAGAATTGGAAGGATCTTAGAGATGTAATGCCAAGCAAAGGCAACTTCCCAAGGTTCAAAATACCAGCACAGGTGCTCTCCATTTTATTTAGTGACAAATTAAGAAAGGAGAAAATCAACATATAGCATAATTCAAAATACAGTATTTACCAAGTGTGATTTAATCAAGTACTACCCCCCCAAATGAGATTTAATCCACCCCTGGACATTACATTCATTTAATCAATCACAAAGTCCCTGTTCTAAATACTACTCCATCCCTAGGCTATACATTCATTAGTCCATCACAAAGCCCTTGTTCTCAAATGGAGATTAGTTTCCAGTCATAAGTAAAGTACATTCATTTGTTCAATCACAGAGCACACAAAGGTCAAAAGTTCCCCACCCTTGGATCACAATTGAATCTACCCCAGAGTTACAACAAGCTTAAGCACAGTATTTAATACCCAAATGGAGGTCTTTTCATCATCTTGACAAGAGGCAAGTTCTCAGCAATCTTTGTTCCTGGGGAGACAAAGCTTAGCAAGGCCACAAGATACATTGCCAGTCTCTTCGTTAATTCATTCTCTGTCTGCAGAAGAGTCCTAGGACCCCTGAAAACATTAGCAAAACACTCTTCCAGAATTTCTGTAAACATACAACAAGAAAATCCATCTTCAGGGCTTCTGAACCAACAGCAAGGGTCCAAGACCTCTGCAACAACAGCACTGTCCTTCACCAGTGGACAGAATTCACTTCTGTCTGCAGAACAGTCTCAGGAGCTCTGAACCAACAGCAAGGTTCCAAGACCTCTGCAACAATAGCACTGTCCTTCACCAGTGGACAGATCTGGCAAAACAACATCAAAACAGACAGACTAAGTACCAGCATAACAGCCATGTCACCTCAGTACTTGGCAGCTCTGGGTGGCAGCTCTCAAAAGTCCTGGGCAATTCAAAGTGGCCCTCAGCAATCCTCTCAGTCTCTCTCTGCCTCCAAAGGTGATGCTTCCAAAAAGTTCTTCTGCCCTCTCTTTTCTTGTGTCTCTCTAAATTTACATCACCAGCTCCACCCAGTTTAGCCCTCTCTTTTCATGTCAACAAGTCCATCTCACAAGTGGGATTCACAAGCTCTGGGTTTTAACACAATTAGTTTGAAAACTAAGCCAATACAGGGGGATCTTTAAATTACATTACTATTACAAGAGGTCATCTACTCCAATTTCATTATTTTTTGGAAAAGGAAACTTGAAGCACAAACATGTTAAATGACTTACCCAAGGTAATTCAGTAACTACCAGAGCCAGGATTTAAGCCCAAATCTTGACTCCAAAACAGCACACTTTTCTCTATAAAAAAGAAGTAATTTCCCTAATTTTACTATTTATATTCTTATTATTATCTCATTATCAGTCTATAATCAGAAAGGTACTCACACATGTCAAGTGTCTTTAGGTAAAAGCATTACAGGAGCTATTTTTTTTTCCCCGTTCAGAATTACAAAATACACAGAAAGGCCAGTAGTTAAAATAAATAGGGATACAGGTAAGAACAGGGCCTGTGATTTAATAAATATAGGTAAAGGGTCGAATGAGGAAATTCCTCCTGCCAAGTAAGGTTGGCATTTTTTGTGAAACTATAGTCTTAGAGAGTTTCAAAGAGCACTGATTTAGTGAGTTGTCAAGGGACACACAGTTAAGTTGTGAGGCAATGCGTTTATGTAATAGAGAACTAGACTTTAAATTATAAAAACTTGGATTCAAAACCTTCATCAGCCACTTATTAGCTGCATGACCCTGGGACAACTAATAGCTATCTGCCTCATTTTCCTCCTCTGTAAATTGGGGGTAATAATAGCACACTTCTCAAAATTTTTGTATTAAATTGAAATCATATTTTAAAATGTTTTACACTTAAAACACTATGTATTCATTATTATGCTAATGTCAAAAATAATTTAACGCTAATTTCCTAAGTATCCTATACACCTTCAAACAATATATCATTTTCTAAAAGAAGAAAATTTTGCTATTTTCCAACTATAATATGATGATAAATATATTAAGCTAATGAAACACTGTTTCACTATAATCACAATTTATTATATGCTAAAACACAAGTTTCAAGTTAATATGTGGACATAATGGACAGAAATCTGAAAATTCCTTATACTAATGAACTCACACAAATGCAGTTACCATTCTATATTAAAAATAAAGTAAAATAAGTTTTTGTGCTTAAATAAAGTAAGCTACAAATATCAAAAAAATTTCACCCTGTAGAGCTTCTCTTTAACTCACCTAGTAGTCAAACTTTGGTAATGTTAAATGCATAAGTTATTCAAAATATATTTTAATAGAATAAATGTTTTAAAATAAAAATATATTTTAATTAAACTCTTTTGGGAAATCAAGTATTTAAATCCAAATGAAATGTGTGCAGTGTTATATATTTCTCTATAAAATTTAGGTAATGACTGCAAGATGAAAGATACATTGAGCTGCAACTTAAGCATCCAGTCCCTGGAGGATCAATATCCCAAATTTAAAAACTGTCTCTGTACTGAAGATATTTATTGTAGTGTTAACAAGTTGCTCGGGAGACAATGTGCCAGTAAAACAGGTAATAAGAAGATTCTCTTTTATTTATATATTGTAAAAGACTGACTATATTTCCCTCCCTCCTATCCCACCTCCCACTTGTTCTATTCCCTACTTTGATCCTTTCCCTTTTCAAAAAGTGGGTGCTTCCAACTTCCCTCCCCCCAGATCTTTTTCAGGAGGTGATTGGTGGATTCCATCATCTCCCCTCTCATCCCCTTCCCCCCCTACTCTGCTGTAGGGTGAGATACCCTATTTAGTGTGTATTTCATTCCGTCCTCAAGCCAAATTCAATGGGAATATGGTTGACCCATTCCCTTTTGCCTTCCTATTCTTCCCCTCCATTGTAACCATTTCCCCTTGCCTCTTCTGTATGAGATAGTTTACCCCATTCTGTCTCTCCCCATGTCCTCTCATTATATTCCTCTCACCTCTTAATTTCACCTTTTAAGTATCATCTCTTCCTGTTAAATTGGTCCTGTGCCCTCTATTTATGTATACCTATAAACATATATACACACATTCGCACATGTATTCATATGCCCATATACCCTCATATATAGACATATATGTATTTCTATTCCCTTCAACTACTGAGAAAAGTTTAATAAGTTAAAATTATTGTTTTTCCATGTAGGAATGTTAATAGTTCAACTTTGATAAGTTCCTTACGATTTCTTTTCCCTGTTTACCTTCTCATGCTTCTCTTGCTTCTTGTATCTAAATGTCAAATTTTCTGTTCAACTCTGGTTTTTTCAGTAAGAATGCTTGAAAGTCCTCTATTCCACTGAATGACCATATTTGCCCCTGAAACAGGATACTCAGTTTTGCTGGGTAGGTGACTCTTGGTTTTAATCCCAGCTCCTTTGACCTCCGAAATATCACATTCCAAGCCCTTCGAACCCTCCGTGTAGAAGCTGCCAGATCCTGGGTTATCCTGATTGTGTTTCCACAATATTCAAATTGTTTCTTCCTGGCTGCTTGTAATATTCTGTCCTTAATCTGGGAATTCTGGAACTTGGCTATAATATTCCTAGGAGTTTTGTTTTTGGGATCTATTTCAGGAGGTGATCAGTGGATTCTTTCAACCTCTATTTTGCCCTCTCATTCTAAAACATCAGGCCAATTTTCTTTGAGAACTTCCTGGAGGATGCTTTCTAGGTTCTTACTTTGATCATGGCTTTCAGGTAGTCCAATAATTTTTTTTAATTTTATTTTTAAATTAATTTGTTTCGTTTTAGTTTACAGGATTCAATTCCACAATTTCTTGAGTTTCACATTTTGTCCCTCTCCCTCCCCTCCCCTTCATGGTGGCATATAGTCAAGTATAGGATCTGTAAATACTTTCACATTATACATTTGTCAGGTTATAAAGACGGATTGTATCAGCTAGATTGAGAAATGGTTAAGAGGACATAAAACCAAATAAGAGAAGTAAAAAGATCAGGTATTTTGCTTCCACCTGGATATAAACTCAGTTCTTTCTAGTTCTTTCTCTGCATGCACACATTTCCCTCCATCATGAATCTTTTGGGATTGACTTATATCACTGCATTGCTGAGAAGAGTCCAGTCTATCAAAGTTGCTCATCACACATAGGTTGTGTCTGTAATTGTGTACACATTTCTACTGGTTCTACTCTTCTCATTCAGCATCAGTTTGTATAAGCCTCTCCAGGTAAATATGAAGACTGTTCCTTGTTTCTTATAGCACAATAGTACTCCATAACATGCATATACCACATCTTGTTCAGCCATTCCCCAATTGATGGGCACACCCTTGATTTCCAATTCTTTGCTACCACAAAAAGGGCTGCTATAAACATTTTTGTACGTATGGGTCTTTCTCCCATTTCTATGATCTCTTTGGGATATAACCCTAGGAGTGGTATTGCTGGATCAAAGGGTATGAAAGTATTTATAGCCCTTTGGGCATAATTCCAGATTGTTCTCCAGAAAGGCTGGATCAGTTCACAACTCCACCAGAAATGCATTAGTGTTTCAATTTGCCCACATCCTCTCCAGCATTTGTCATTTTCCTGTTTTGTCATCTTAGCCAATCTCACTGGTGAGATGTGGTACCTCAGAGTTGTTTTGATTTGCATTTCTCTAATCAATAGTGAATTAGAGCATTTCTTCATGTGCTTATAGATATCTTTAATTTCTTTCTCTGAAAACTGCCTGTTCATATCCTTTGACCATTTACCAATTGGGGAATGACTTATATTCTTATAAATTTGACTCAATTCTCTGTATAGTTTAGAAATAAGTCCTTTGTCAGAGACATAGTTTGTAAAGATTCTTTCCCAATTGCCGACCACCCTCTTAATCTTGGTTACATTGGCTTTCTTTGTACAGAAGCTTTTCAATTTCATGTAGTCAAAATTGTCCATTTTACATTTTATAATGTTCTCTAATTCTTGTTTAGTCATAAAGTCTTTCCCTCTCCACAAATCTGATAGGTAAACTATTCCTTGCTTTAGGAGACTGCTTACAGTATCAAATAATTTTTAAATTCTTCTCTCCTGGATCTATTTTCCAGGTCAGTGGTTTTTCCCATGAGATATTTCATATTGCCTTCTATTCTTTCATTTGTTTGGATCTGTTTTACAGCATCTTGATTTCTCATAAAATCATTAGCTTCCATTTGCTCCAATCTAATTCTGAAGCAATGATTGTCCTCATTGAGCTTTTGAGATTCTTTTTCCATCTGGCAAATTCGGCTTTTTAAGGCATTCTTCTCCTCATTGCCCTTTTAAGCCTCTTTTGCCATTTGAGTCAGTCTGTTTTTTAAAGTGTTATTTTCCTTAGTCAGGCTGTTGACTCTCATTTCATAATTTTCTTGCATTGTTCTCATTTCTCTTCCCAATTTTTCCTCCACTTCTCTTATCTGCTTCTTAAGGTCCTCTATGGCCTGTAACCAGCTCGTATTTTCCTTTGAAGCTTTTGGTGCAGGAGTTCTGACTTCACTGTCTTCCTCCTGTTCCATGCTTTGCTCCTTTTTGTCCCCAAAATAGGAGTGTAATGTTGGAATATTTTGTCTGCTTTGTTTCCTTTGCCTGGTCATGTCCCCCTCAGTCACTTGACCTCTGGGCTTTTTGCCACAGTAGGACTCTGCCACCAGAAAGGGGAGCTTTCATCCCAAACTCTGGGGCTTTCTCAGTTGCCAGAGGTATTAGATGGGTACCCTCTCTGAGGTCTCCACATGCTCTGGCAAACTCGACATATACACCCCAGGACCTCAACCCTAGACTGCAATCCAGATCCAAGCAAATTAAAGAAAGGGCAATTACCCCTCAGACTGGTGCTTGGTCCCCCTACACTCTGCAGTCCAGGAGGTGAAGCTGCCACCTGGCGCTGGCTGGCTGTGCCTGCGCCTCAGTGGCTTCTCGCCCTGGGGGCAAAAGCCATGCACTCCCACTTACTGGTCCCAAAGTCCAGACTGCACTGACCTCTCAGTTTGTCCTTCGCATCTGTGTGTTGATAAATCTGGAAATGGCCACAGCTGCTGCTGACCTGGAGTCCCTAGGGCTGGTGGCTGGTCAGGCCCGCCCTGGGGCTAAAGCCTTGGTGTGGGGGCTGGGCTAGGCTCCCAGAGCACTGTGCTGACTGATTCCTGCTGGCCTGCTGGGCTGTCCTCAGCAGGAGGTTAGTTTCTCTGTGTCATTTTGTGGGTTCTGCAGCTCCAAAGTTTGTTTAGAGTCCCCTTTTTACATGGATTGGGGAAGGTGGAAGCAGGAGCAGTGGGGAGGTCCTGCTTCTACTCTGCCATCTTGGCTCTGCCCCCGAGAAGATTCTCAAATATAGAAAATAATCAGGAGAAAAACATAGATTCTTACCAATGACAAAATAGACCCTACCTAATTAACTTTACAGATTTCCTGAGTGTATGGATGTTTGAACCAGTTATTGTTATTTTTCAGTTGTGTCCAACTCTTCATGATGGTGTAGGATTTTCTTAGTGAAGATATTGTATTGGTTTGCCATTTTCTTCTCCAGTGGATTAAAGCAAAGAGGGGTCAAGTGATTTGCCCAGGGGCACACAGCTAGTAAGTGTCTGTGGACAGATTTGATCTCAGGTCTTTCTGACTCTAGGCATAGTGCTCTATCTGCTGAGCTATCTATCTGCCTGAATCAGCTGTAGAGGTAACTTATTCAGCCCAAACACATAATCTGTAACTTCCTATATATTTCATATATCAAATTTCACTTAAATGCATTCTGAGTTGTAGATCATATAATTGTACAAAAATATTTATGTAAATTGTGTTGTAAAAAGACTGAATCAATAATTTAACATGACATACATCTGTATAACCTTTAATTATAGATGCATTTGCTCAAAATTCATTGTTTCTTTCAGCAATATCTTGCATAATCAGACAAATAAACAATGACAGGACTGAAACTGAGACCTTACCGCTTTTTTTGCCGATGCTTTATAGTCCTTTTGTTTGAATAAATATGTGGACAGGCCTGGTACGAAGAGCTGTTACTGGTAGGAGTTTCCTAAAAACCGTTACCTGGATTCCAATGCTTATGAAATCTTTAGTATACTCTCCATGACTCATGATAGTTTGATCTCTTCTGTGGTTCTGACTACTCTAATTTAAATCTGAAATGATATTTTTAACTAAGCTTTAAAACCAAAGAACTTAGCAGAATTCAATTATATATTTTTTAAGTTATTGAAAATCTTCCACTAGATCCATTTGTATTCAGATGTATTAGCACCACAAATTTTCTTCCACAGATATGGGATTACATCCCAACAACTGGTAGAAGAGCTGAAATTCTTTAGGTTAATGTTTCTGACATAGAAACCTAAGACTGTCTTTTGTAATCATTACATAAATGAAGAAGAAGGTTATAAGTTATTTAATTCTGCCCTTCTTACTCACCAAGAAGTCTTATTCAGGCTTCAATTTTCCTCCAAAATGGAACCTTGGCTTTACCTTTCAATGCATAAAATGGTGAACAAATTCCCACTCAAATCTTACATAATCTTGAGGCACAGAATATTACATATGCTTTGATTTTTGTATGACGTTGGGCCCTTTGGACTGTTATTTGTCTGTTCTACTTAAGGGATTTAAAAGAAATCTAACTGGCTTTGGCCATATCACTTGGGAGTATGTATCTCAGCAGAGAGGAACTTTCAGCAGTTTTAAACAAGAGAAGAAAAGCCAATTGTTTAGCATATAAAATATTAAGGTCAAATGAATGAATGAATAATAAAACACTTAAGTATTTACCATGTGAAAAGAACTTTGCTAAGCAGTTTTCAGACAAAAATTGAAAAAAAAATAGAAGAATGTAGATGAGGGATAGATAAATCTTAAAGTTAGGAATTGTGGAGAATGTGTTGGCAATGTGATCTACAACCGCACAGTTCTTCTAGGCAACTGTCTAATACTCTAAGGTAAAGGAAAAGGTAATGATCTTCATTGGAACAGGGAGTTTCCTTGTGGGAAGTTCCCTAGGCCAATAAAATCAAAGATCTAATTCTTTCACCTAGAAGTTCTATTGAAAAGAATACAAGAATTAGACATGGTTAGTTACCATCCAATTCTCAAGTAAATATAAAAAGTCAAAATCTAAATATGTGGATAAGTTTAAGGGAAATTGATGTTTCAGAGGGCAGAAACATAGGTTATCCTAATGCCCATTTGCCTGGCAGGTATTAAGTGATTAACAAAGGTTTATTGACTAATTGATTCATATCCTTGTATTCATTTTTACAGAGCATTCAGAGCTTCCTTCAGCACAAGTTATTCAATCAGATGTCATCCAGTGGACCATGTCAGAAGGGAGAGTGCAGGGGAACAAAGCAGACAATGACTGTAGTGTGGCCATGCAGGCTTGCCAAGCATCAGAACATTGCTTCATGATCTATGAGAATTTTAAAGAAACATGTGGTTCAAGGATAGAAAGTTGCAGCAGTGATGATGCAGCAGGCCACCTGTGTATCACATTAAGGGAAAAGCTAAAGGAAAGTGTACTGTGGGATTGCAATTGTATGGAGCCATTGAATGAAGATTGTATTCAAATCTGGAAGAATATATTTGAAAGCCCTTGTTTACAGCATGCTCAAAGAAGCCACGTGACAATTTTTAGTGAAGAATATGAAGATGAATATATCCAGGAGGACATGAGTACGGGTTAGTATTTATTAAGGAGCTTTCAAGAGAAATGCTTATAAGCACTCTACCATTCCAGAGCATGTGTCTTTAATCATGTGTGTGTGTGTGTGTGTGTGTGTTAAAGAGACGTTCATGTAATTAGAGAGAAGAGATTTCATGTGAAAGATGTCAGAGGTAGAGACAATGAGACTTGGAAAGTGGACACATTGTGTGGAGAGAGAAGATAATGAATGAAAGAGGTATGAGTGAAGAGAATGACTCTGAGATGACAAACTTATGTGACTGGAAGGATGGTAACATTCTCAAAAGAATTCTGAAAAATAGTGTCCTCGTTGGAACATTTAGATGAGTTCTGTTTAGACTTGCTGAATCTGAGATACCTAGAGCACACCAAGTTGAAAATGTATGACAGGCATAGCTTGGGACAATGATGATGATGATGGTCTCTATATATGGCTTTTAAGTTTTTGAAAGACTTGGGAATTATCTGCATAGTGATGATATTTAAACCCATTAGAGCTAATGAGGTTAAAAAAGAATGAGTGTCCAGAAAGAAAAGATGCCAGGGCAGAATCTTGGGTGTGATATGGTTGATGACCCAGGAGTGAAGATTGAGAAGGTTCATAAAGACAGTTAGGAGAAGAAAGAAGAAAGAACAATAGCTCTAATATTCAAAATTGTATTAATAAAAATTTATTATTTATTTGTATTTATTATTATTAATAAAAATCTTAATAATTTGGAATAGTGGACTTCTATAAAAAGTAACAAATTAATTTTAAGAGGCAAAAATGCGGAATTGTATATTTCAGTTCAAAATATCCATTTCATACAAACAGGATGAAGGATGCCTAACTTGACATCACGTTGGGGGGAGGGGAAGAGAGAAATGTTGATTTAACAATAAATTCAATAAGAATAAAACATGATACAGTCAACATAACATACAATGTAATCTTGGATTGTATTGAATTAGTAGGCAAGTCAAAAGATCTCAGACAAATACGAATTGTTGTTTCCAATTTTGGGCATCACATTTTTAAATGATTGTGAGAGGGGGAAAAGGAGGAAAATTTTACATAATAACTTTATTAGGGATTTAAAAGGAATAGCAAACCAATACATAATGGATTTGCATTTTCATGTGAAATCATCTTTTTTATGCTATGTTATGGAAATTCTTCTTTTTTATATAAATTAAAAAGAAAACAAAAGGAAAACAAAAAAAGTAACCAGCTAAAGGCAGCCAACATAAGAAGTCTTGAAAACAAGTTATATGGGTAATAGTTGAGAAGCTGGGGAGAAGAGAAAACTGATGGAGCACATGATAGATAGCTGTCTTCAAATATTTGGCAGGTAGTCAAATATGTGGAAGAGGGATTAGGCAAGTTTTAATCTCTTGAGGACATAACTAGTAATGATGACTGGAAGATTTAAGCTCAATGTAAAGGAGTCAGGTTTCAACTCAGGAGCTTTCCAATAGCTTTGACTGTTCAAAAATGGAATGTATTATTTTATGAGGCAATGAGCTCCTCATCACTGGAAGTGCATTGCATAGAATTTAGAAAAAGATAGCATTCTGGAGACCAATTTCTATAACTCTCTCATTTTGCAAATGAGGAAACTGTGGCCCAGAGAGGTATAGTGACTTGCTCAAGTCATGATACCTGAGCAGCAAAGGCAGGATAAAACTAATATTAACAACAATAATGATAGTCACATCATGATGCTGATGATAAAAATGACAACAATCATGATGATAAACTCCATTCTTAGACCTTTGATTGTAAATCTAATGTTCTTTTCCCTACAACATTCTGCCACCTTGAGGGGAATGTTATAGAGGGAGAGGTCACATTGTGAGATTGGACTAAATCATCTCACAAATCCTTTTCAGCTCTAAGATTCTAAGGTACCATTACTTCGATGCATAAACCCTCCTTTTAGACTAATTTGAGAAGACAATATTGTCTAACTTACACTACTAGAGAATCTAAACCATAAAGGGAATGTTAATTTGGTTCAGAAAAGGCAACTAAGCCATTGTTTATGTTGAAATATAAAGCTCAGTCACCAACATTTGTTCCTATGTTTAATAGGCAAGGATGATGAACTGATTTGAATGATAGACCAAAGTGAGCTTTTTTGTTTTGTTTTATTTTGTTTTGCTCATTTCTTTGCTCAAATTCATTCTTGATTTGTAGGTTTAAAAACTAATTTCTTGGTGATGCCACTTTTGCTAGGTTTTAACTATTTTAAAAAGGGTCTGTGTTAAAATTTTGGACCATATGTATCAATTACATGTAGGAAAATTTTCAATAATAATTTTGTTTCTTTCCTTCTAGATTATATTAATATGCCCATTAAATTGCAATGGGATGAAAGTACTCTTCCTCATAATGGTAAGCATTATGAGAGTTAACAATGCATGTCACATTCTGTAGTTATTCAATATTTTTATTATTACAAGCAATACCAACAACAAACCAAACATTTTAAACATGATTTACATATACATATTACTCTCTTCTTCTCTCTGTGTACATATATGTATATATACATATAGCACAAAAAATAAAATTTCAAGGACATATATTTTCACATAAATGCATTAGTTTTCCATATTTTAGTATTCTAAGTTATTTGAAACTCAATTCCTTCATCAATATGTTGAAATGATACCTCTACGGTAGAGTGGACAAAGTTCTGAAGTTCCCAGGACATGGATTAAAATAATGGTTCTGAAATTTATGACCTATTTGACATTGAGTGTCCTTTCTATAAAATGAGGGTAGTGGATTAGAAGGTCATAGAGGTTTCTTCCAGTACCAGATTATAATTTCATCATCCTATGATCCTATTATATACAATGACATAATATATGTTAAATATTTGGTAAACATAAAAGTCCAATTTATTATTATTATGTTAGCAAAAGGCAATGTGATGGCTCCTTGTCCTTTGTTATTCCTCTGAGAAATGTATGTTCCAGGCTGTTTCATGAAATTCAGAACTCTTCTTGCTACTCTGATATCTCCCCAAAAGCAAAATGAACAAGAAGTAAATATTAAAATCATTTACTCCTCGATTTTTATTAAATCTTCTTCTTCTTATTGTTATTGTTGCAAATATGTGGTTTCAATGCTCTGTAAACCTCCCAGCAAGAAAACTCCCTGCACTAGTGTACTCTCTTTAATGCAGAACCTTAAAGAGTTGTCTGAAACATTGAGAGATTAAGTGCCTCACATAGCTATTGTGTATTTGAGGCAGAACTAGAACGTTGGTCTTCCTGGCTTCAAAGCTGGCCCTTTCTCTACTCCACCATGCTGCCTCTCACAACAAATTTCTGCATTCTCTGAAGTCCAGTAGCAGTTACTGAAACCCAGAAGATTAGTAATGCACTAGTATTTCAATTCAAGACTTCTCATAGTATTTTCTAGGTATTCCATATGTAGATGAATATTTATTTTCCTGTAATCTGAATCTATTTCTGCTTTTAGGATTCCAAGGGATCTGGTCCTGTTTGGAAGCAGCACGGGTTTGTGTTGGAGAGGTTATGTGTAACAAACAGTTGGCTTTGTACCTTAAGGCTTGTTCAACAACTGGTAGGTCATGCAATTTGACACAGTGCCAAGCAGCCATCCGCTTCTTCTATCAAAACATGCCTTTTAACATTGGCCAGATGTTGGCTTTGTGTGACTGTTCTTCAGCTGATGTACCTTGTCAGAAGTCCAAAGATGTTCTTCATAGCAACTCGTGTGCTGTGAAAGTAGTTCCACCCCCATCATGTCTTGATGTAATTCACAGCTGTCGAGATGATGAAATTTGCAGGTAACTAAAAGCATATATTCTTAATTTTCTTATTTTGATACTTTACTTGTTACTGTTCAGTCTTAACACTTGACCTGGTTAACCTAACCATAGTACTTCTTTGCAAAAGACAAAATAAAACAAAACAAAAAAAAAGCAAACAAATAAACAAAAATAGTATAGCAATATGACTAGACTAATTGTATGGGAAATCTGAACCCATACAAATAATTTATAGGTATTCTATCTATCTATCTATCTATCTATCTATCTATCTATCTATCTATCTATCTATCTATCTATC
>NW_027187351.1:8813882-8819558 GCF_028583685.1 Petaurus breviceps papuanus
ATCTATCTATCTATCTATCTATCTATCTATCTATCTATCTATCTATCCATCTATCTGTCTGTCTGTCTGTCTATCTAGACACATATACATGCATATATATACACACATGCATACATATACATGTATATATCTACATCTGTATATATGCACATATAAATACTCAAACATTATTTTATACATATATACAAAAGTATATATGTATGTAAGCATGTATTATTGTTCAGTCATTTTTTTAATCAGATCCAACTCTTCATGACCCCATTTGGGGTTTTCTTGGCAAAGAGGCTAGAATGGTTTGTCATTTCCTTTTCCAGCTCATTTTACAGATTAAGCAATTGAGGCAAACAATGTTAAGTGATTTGCCTGGGGTCACTCAGCTAGTGTCTAGATTTAAACTCATGAAGATGAGTCTTCCTGACTTCAGACCTGGCTCTCTATCCATTGTACCACGTGTATGTATAAGTATAGGTATAGGTACAGGTTTATGCACGTGTACGTGTGTGTATATATGTATATATCATACAAACACATATACGTTATACATAAATATATGATATGTAATATATACTACATATATAAAATATGTGTGTATGGATATATTCAAATATAGATGCATATTTTTATGCAAAATGCAATTTGACATAAAAAAGTTGACTTAATAACTAACAACTACTATATTAATTAATGTTACACATTCTCTTCCTAACAATTTGGTGTCCAGCTACCTTTCCATATGCTTTAACCAAATTGTCCTTCATGCTATTCCTCATATGTGACATTCTAATTCTTGTCTCTGTGACTTTCCACAAACTGTCACCCATTCAAGGAATGACTCATCTCCACTTCCTAGAATGCCAATATTCATTCAAAACTCAGCTAATATGCTCTTACAGGAAACCATTGCTAATGGTCCCAGTAACTAGTGCCCCTTCCAAAATAATTTTGTACTCATTTTGCATGTACTTTATATGAACATATATACATATGAATATATACACATAT
This sequence comes from Petaurus breviceps papuanus, assembly GCF_028583685.1. Classification (NCBI taxonomy): domain Eukaryota; kingdom Metazoa; phylum Chordata; class Mammalia; order Diprotodontia; family Petauridae; genus Petaurus; species Petaurus breviceps. The sequence continues at coordinate 8,814,885 of NW_027187351.1, forward strand.
ATATAGCATCTTGGCTAGTGAATTGTAAATTACTTGAGAATTGGTAGTGTTTCACTGTTGTTTCTTTATACCCACCACCTGTCATGGTGTCTGTAACATACTAAAGGTACTTAAGAAATGATTGTTAATCTATTTAATTAGACTGAGTACTTCCAATTCTAAATCTATTGCCCTAGGATTCTATGTCTTTGCTGAAAAATGAAAGAGTTGGACTAAATCATTTTTCAGGTCCTTTTTAGTTCTAAATTTTACAATCAATGCAATTGAATTACCTGTGTAAAAACCATCACCACAAGTATTTATATACGTTATATATACTTTAAAATTTGCAGAGTTTTGTAATTATTATTCTATTTGATTATCATAATAACCCTTAAAGGTAGGTGCCAGTATTATCCCCATTTTTACAGGTGAGAAAACTGGAGCAAACAGAAGTTAAATGACTTGCCCTGGGTCATACAGCTATTAAATACATAAGACTGGATTTGAAACCAGGTCTTCCTGACTCCAAGTCCAGCATTGTATCCATTCACTACTAAGCTGTTGGATAGGGGGTAAGGATCAAGGGAGTTGACTAGAATGCTTTTCATCACTTGATTTCCATACAACCAAGTTGAGAAAACTACAGAAATTAAGAGGCAAATAATAGAAACAATAATGTGTTAGGTCTTACAAAAAATACAAAGATGTTTAAATGCTTTACTACCCCTTTATGACATATGAAGTTCTCTGATCAACTTATGGAATGAGAGACCAGTTAGACATTTGTCAGTCAAGGATTGTCTATACTCAAAGAGGTCTTTAAATAAGTGAGACACATTCTTTAAGGAGTTGGTGGAGAACAGAGATGGTCCTGTGGAATGTGACACTGGTAAAAGTTTAGAGCCCACTATGGAAGAAACTAGCACTTTAGAATAAATAGATTCTTAATTCTATAGGGAGGGAACATTTCTCTCACTCCTCACCACACCCACCCACTCCCATTGACAACATTTTGCAGGTGGAGACAACTCATCCAATAAAGAGCAGAACTGGGAGTTGAGGAAGGAGACAGTTCTGAAAAGTGATGTCTGTGAATCGAGAAAAGAGAGACATAGCCTAGTTATTTTTAAATTTAGTTTCATCAGAGCCTGGGGATACCAGAGGAATGACCTGTTCAGCAGTTAGTAAATAGACATTGTTTGAAGAGCTGCTGTGTGCCAGGCATTGTGCTAAACATTAGGAGCAGATGCACATAAGAAGAAAAAGGACATTGGGCCCCTGAAGTGGTGATGGTTAGTTGCCTGGACTACTGTGTTCCTGAAGGTTGTACTTTTTACTTCTGTACTATATCTCAATACTTCCTCTTCTTGCTGATACTGAATGTATTTTTGGGACAATATATCCAAGGTAAATGGGGGAAATATTTTGTAGGTGCTGAAAGTATGTTGCTTCCTCAGTAAATTTCTTTGCTATGAGCTAAATCATGTCCTTTTGATGACTATTGAAAGCAAATGCTTCAGTGGATACTCATGACTTATAATTTTAGACCTTGGAGTCATTGTCTACCTGGGGACCCTGGGGACTGTGATTCAGGGAATAAAAAAGGAGGGGGCACCAAGTTATCAAAGACTTCCCAGGCATATGAGGAATGTGCCATCCATATATTTTGCTGCCTGTGACCTCTTCCCGACCTGATTACCTCCTCATTTATGTTTCTTGTTGCTTAACCCTAGGGAAGGTAATTTCTTTTATAAATACTCTTCCAAGCCCTGACCATAAGTCTGTTCCTTAGGATGTATAGATTGTTCACGGAGTACTAGCAACTCTGGGGCCAGGGCTTGCTGAGCCCTTTTCAGGGCTGCTCATCCATCTTTGGTGTCTACCTTCACCAACTCTCACCTGGGACTCCAACCATCTTGGCCAATGGGTTGGACTAGGTTGAGGGTAACCAATAGGTTTCAAACCTGCCAGTAATTTAGGGAGACGTCTACCCCCAAGCATGGGAAGACTTTTCCTGGCAGAATGGGAGGAGAGCAGTTTGCTCCAACGACCACAGAGGTGACTGAAGTAAGTGCTAGGGAATGCTTAGAGTTTGGTCAGGCATCAAAGACACCAAGGCCATTCACTACGTCCTGGACCATTTCTCGTAGTCTTGACTTTTGTCCTGCCGCTGGACTTTTATGATCCAAGAAGACAGAGTAAGGCTGATAGGCTGATGACTTTGTTCAATTCAACTGAAATGCAATGCACGTGCAAGTCAAGACATCACCCACAATGGCATTGGTACTCTTCAAAAATGAAGGGTGCATAACATTACTCCAGTGGTGTCAAATTCAAATATAAACAGGAGACACCAAACCCTAAATAGGAATCCCTACAGTCTATAAACTAACTCAGTTTTAAAACATAATATTATCTGTTTTATTATATTTATGTTTATTTTGCATTGGGGGGGGCAATTGGGGTTAAGTGACTTGCCCAAGGTCACATGGCCAGTTTTGTGTTAAGTGTCTGAGGCCAGATTTGAACTCAGGTCCTTCTTACTCCAGGGCCAGTGCTCTATTCACTGTGCCACCTAGCTGCCCCCTATGTTTATTTTGTTAAATATTTCACAACTACATTTTAATCTAGTTTGGGTCCTGGGAGTGGCAGAGGCAAATTTTTGATACCTCTGCCTTACTCTATCTAATACAGCCTGATTTAACCTTAGCCTTTTGTTCATGTGAACCAGGCTAAAGTATTCAATTTAAGTGCCACTTTTGTGGCTACAAATCCAGCATTAGATTTAATAATGTCAGTGGCAGGTAAAGGAAAGTGAAATAGAAAATGATGACACCTAATTTTTATGAATTAAACAGGTGTCATAGTGACACCCTGATTCTTTAGGGTTGATGAAACTTTGGCTCTTCTCAGGGTCATCTCATATTAATTTTTTAAAATCTGCTTCCTCACATTAATAAGTGTCTTTAAACATGTGTGACTCCCATTACTGGCTGCAGAGTTTCTTCTATTCATTGGGATTCTTCTATTCATTGGGAAAATAGAGCCCCTTAGGTTACAAATTCATTTAAAAGAGATGAAATCATGTTTTTTTTCCATTCTCATTGTTTGCAATTCTCAGTACCAAGTCATAATTGTTGCTATAGGCATTGTCAAGTCATCTGAAGGTTTTGAATGATATATATGATCCCTGAGGGGCTGGACACTTGGAAAGTCAAATTCCTTTTCAGATTTGTACCTTTATTCACCCATTATTCCCAAAATTTTAACGTTGAAAATAGTGAAGTAGGCTTTAAAATTTTCAACACATTTGTCAAAGAAACCTGATTGAATCAGGCACACATGTTGGGTGGGGGGGTGTGTGATTAAACTTCTAGGTTCAAAAGGCCTTTAGAGGTCATCTACTTCAAATTCCTCATTTTACATTTGAGGGAACTGAGGCAATCCAAGTGAAATGATTTGCCAAAGGTGACAGAAGTATTACATAGCAGTGTGGCGATTTGAATCCAGCTTCCAAATTTTGCACTCCAAGTTAAATTTTCTTTCTGCTGCAACACAAGGATTGAATAAAAATGCAAGAGTTCAGGAGTACAAAAATAGTAATTTTTATATTATTTGGCTTTGACTTAGAATTCTGTAGGAATACTCACTTTCTCTTAGTCATTAATAATTTCACTTTAATACGTGTTCCCTTACAAGCCACGAAGACTTTTCTTGGTGCCAGAAAATGCATTCCTCCTGGAAAATAGCTCTATTGACCATATCTTATATTTCTTACTATTTCTCTAGGACATTCTGCCAAAGGGTTGAATCACCTTTGTTTTCCACTCCTCAGCTATAACTCATGCCCTGCTCTTTCTATGACCACCCACAAAGAATATAGTTTCCTACCCCCTCTTTAAGGTATACAACATAGACTTTTGAAGTCTCTTACAATGCAATCATTTCTTTATATGGTTCCAATTCCTTATTTAATGTGAATTTGCACTTTTCAATAGTTCTAGAAGTATCTTAACTATCATATTTTAGTTGACTCAGTAAATCACTTCTATATCCTCCACTATTCACTTTTTTCTTCATTCTCCCTTTCTTTCTCTGTAGCTTTCAATTGGCTATCAGCCAAATGCTCCATATTTTAGAATCAACAAATGTAGCTACACTTTATTACAATATCACAGATTTAGCATTATAAGGGGTCCTGGGAGTTGGTTTTTTTTAATACAATCACCTCATTTTATAGATTAGGAAGTTGAGCCTGAGGATAAGATAAATAACATGCCCAAGTTTACCTAGATAGTAATTCATATAGACTAGATATGCATACAGGACCCCTGATTACAAATCTAGCACCCTTTTTTTTTTCACTGTGCCATTTGCTGATTCTTTTTTTCTTTTTTATTTATTTATATGAATTCTGATAGTCTCCTGATTGTATTAATCATATGTACACACAGGAGAAATAGCATAACATTAAAAAGGGATTCTTATTCCAGGGAACCCTTTCAGTATGACTGCAAACTTGGATAGGAAAAATTACATCTTTGTTTCAATATAATAATTTTCTTTGGTAATCCTATATATTTTATTCAATTAAAAACATTATTCTGAGAAGGGTTCAATAATCTTGACCAGACTACCAAAAGAGTCTCTCTCTCTCTCTCTCTCTCTCTCTCTCTCTCTCTCTCTCTCTCT
>NW_027187351.1:8819568-8861587 GCF_028583685.1 Petaurus breviceps papuanus
TCTCTCTCTCTCTCTCTCTCTCTCTCTCTCTCTCTCTCTCTCTCTCTCTGTCTCTCTCATTCTCTCTCTCTGTCTCTCTTCCACTAACACACACACACACACACACACACACACACACCTGGCATAAAAAATAGAGGTCCAACCTTAGAGTAAGGAAGACCTGGGCACAATTCTTGCCTTTATCATATACTAGCCTATGACCCTGAGCAAATCACTTATATGTTTAGTGTTTTCAGGCAATTCTCTAAGACTGTAAATTATATATGAGCTGCTATCTGTATCAGTGGACAGAACATCCACAGCAGGAATATCTAATATCAGTGAAATCCTGTGTCTAGACCACCTTCCTGGAAATGTTTCAATTGTAGTCTTTTTTTTTTCTGTTCCATCAGTCTTCTAAAAGTCAATAGAATATGGTCCCTTGCTTTTCAAAACAATAGTTTTTGAAATTTCAAAGAATCTTAGCCTTTTAGGATAACTTCTGCCATTAAACTAAAATTTGATTTATCACCATGTTAATTCCTTATCAATTGCTTCTTTAAATCTATATTTTGAATTTACTCTCAATTTTGAATCTCTCTACAAGCCTCTTAAAAGTATCTTATATCCTTTCTTGGTTCCCATATTGGCTTATAAGAGTGTTGGCCCAGTTCCCCAGGAAAGCAACTCCTAGCACTTACCACTAATCAAAATGTGCCCATTATCAAGATACACACACACACACACACACACACACACACACACACACAAATCATAATACATATATTTGGTTTACCTAATTTATATATAAACCAAATGTCTTTCCACCAAAATGTTGGACACCTAGCAATGTTTTTTTTTTCCATGAATACTGTCTACTGAGGTGGCAAAGATGTGGATTCTGTATCAATGAAGGGAGTGTCCATATCCATGACCACTCCCTCCTCTCCCCTCCCCTTTTTACCTATTCCCTCTCTTCACAAACACCAATTCTACTCCAATTCTCTCTTCTTTACTTGTAAAATAAAAATTTTCATCAGCTAGTTCACAGGGTTAATTTGAGGAAAACACTTTGAAAATGTAGTAGAAATATGTATCTTTACTACCTAGGCATTCTTCCTTGCGTATTTCAAGTCTCTGCAAAGGTGCCACCTCTGCCCCTAATCCTTTTCATTGAAAATCTGTTGAGAAGTCTGAAGAAGCCCCAGATCAATTTGTATGACCTGATCCAGCTGCCACGGAAGGAGATGGGAAATTGAAAGAAGATGGAAAGGAGATATGAGTGTCTTTCCTTTTCTCCAAAAGGCTCAGTAGATGTTTAACAGCAGTAGGTATATTGAATGGATACTGAAAAAGAGGGGGAGATAAGCAAAATCAATTCACCCTCATTGGGCCAGGAGTAGAAAACCGAATAGGTATGTATTAGCTTGACGAACTGCCAAACATGGTTTATGCTTAAATCTCAGGGGTACAAGAAATTACTGACACAAATAGTTATCGAGTGAAACAAGTTTTATTAGGATATAGAAGAATTGATGTCAATCAGCAGCCCCTCAGGTCTCTGATACTTCTATAAGGGACCCTGAATCATTACCTCAAATAGCCATACATCAATTTGGATGCTAAATTTTCAATTACTGGGTACAAATTGGGTCTTTTCAAAATGCAACTGAGAATGAGAATAGCAGTTGGGACTCCTGCTGCCAAGACTGAGTAACAAGACACATTTTAAATGAAGTGAGGGTTTAATGCCCTTCAGGGTCTAGGTGGAAAAATACTGGACATTTCTTCCATGCAGACCTTTATGATACTAAATCTTCCACAGGATGAAAAAACATAACTAAGCTTTCTGATTTGCTATGGGGTTCTGGATCACTTTCTCAAGGTAACATTTTCTCAAGTTGGTCTTGTATAAAGTACAACAAAGGAGTTAATAGGAGCCCCATGGCAGTACATATCCTCCCTTTCTCTGCTGAGAAACCCAACAGATAAGAGAAGTTAATTCCTGAGAACCAGAAAGTTCAACAGAAAAGCACAGTTTAAGACTTTATTTATATAAGTGAACATCATTGTTTAAAATATGGAGGGAGAGTCATTTTGTTCCTGAATATGTGGTCAGAGCAGCAATGTACATATTTTTCTAACCATGAGCATTTTTTTAACCTGGTATAAAGAGATCTCTTGAGAATTAGAATCATAATGACACTTCTCTGTTAACACTATTAGTTGCCTCTTGCAAAGGCTTAATATTTCTTTTAAATTGAGCATAGTTTATTTTTTTTCCTTCAAACCAGGTTTATTCCACTTTGAGGGAAGGTGGAACCTCTTTCTGGCAAAGTAGTAAGAATCAAGTTGCTCTTGTAATAACAAAGTAAAGGCAAGGTAATAAGTAATACATGGTATTTAAAAAAGGAAACTCACTGCTTCCATATAAATTAGAAAAAATCATGATTTCCTTTTAACATTTTGCAATTGTTATTGTTTACAAAATTGAAAACTGAAAGCTTAGTATTGCCTTAGACACTGAGAGGGGGAACAAAGATAAATAAAGATACATAGGAAAAAAATTCCAATTAGAGGGGGAAAGGTGAATCTGGTTATAGGTAGGGTATAAGGAGTCAGTGTATGAAAGAATGCAGATGAAAGAAGGGAGGGAACTATCAAGGACAGGTGCAACAGAGGAAGAATTGAAACTGAAAGAAAGATGATTTAATGGTCAAACTTCTGGAGGAGATGAGTGGGAATAGGATCAAAAATCCTTTACTAGGACAGAGGACCACATCTTATTCAGAGAGTGAAGGAGATAAGGAATATGATGAAGAAGGTTTAGTTAGAGAAAGGGAGAAGAAATTTGATAGATGATAGATAGATAGATAGATAGATAGATAGATAGATAGATAGATAGATAGATAGATAGATTACAGATATCTGGCCCAAAGAAGTTATTTCTTCTGTAACATTGAATTTTATTGTTATTGTTAAATAATTTCAGTCATGTCTGATTGTTCAAGACCCTGTTTGGGATTTTCTTGGAAAAGTTACTGGAGGGGTTTGCGATGTTCTTCTGCAGCTCATTTTACAACTGAAGAAACTGAGGCAAACAAGGTTAAATGGCTGGCCCAGAGTCACACGGTTAGCTGTCTGAGGCCAGATTTGAACTCAGGAAGATGAGCTTTCCTAACTCAAAGCCCAGTGCTCTATCCACTGTACCACCTAGCTGCCCTCTAGCATTAAATAATTTGGAAATGTTTAAGGTTATATTTTAAATTTGTGTATAAAACTACAATTTACAACATATTTTAATAATTTTGAAAAAATGGTTAATTAAAGGCTGTTTAAAATGTGAAGATTAAAGAAAGCACACTCCCAGATAATGGAGGATACTATCACTGTGGTCTATTTCCTTAAAGAGATTAGCAGTATATCATGATAGATAACCAAGAGCTATGTACCCAGGAGGCATGCAGTAAATTTTATATAACAACTTGCTAAAATAGGCTAGAAATTAATTTCAATATAAATATCAAGATAGAGTTCTATGTTGCTGATGAAATTGTAAAAATAATACTATTTTGTCATGAATGTTTCAAAAAAGTAATTGGAGTAACTTCTGAAGATTGTTATAAAAATTGATCAAATATATTATCTAAATGTTCTCATGTTTGGCAGTACATCAAGATGATATATTGTCTCAATGTTCTCAACAAGTCTACCTCACTTAAATCCAGTTCATGCAGGAGTCAAAATCTCATCCCATGATCTCATTGGTCCTCTTCAAAAATGAACAATCAAAGTAAATACTAAGCAGTTATATTTAAAAAGAAAATAAAAATAGAAACAAAAAAATATTTTATTCTGATGATTTTTTTAAATTTGCTTTTAATTAGAAACTGCTAGGAGTCTTGGCAATATTTAGTCAAGTTCAATTGAAGCCCTGGAGTCCAAGAGAAGAAAATGGGCTATCGTCCATTTTTCATCGATGGGAAATTTGGGTGAAGTGACTTAGACCAAACTCACTCAATGAGAAAATAGCTGATTGATTACCATAAAAGTAGTTTTGCTAGAGATAATTAGTGCCATACCATAAATCTTCGTTCACCAAATGAACCCACAACTGAAGTTAAAATGAATGGGAATTAATATATCTATGTTTAATCAGAAATAGAATCTCATCTTTTTTTCTTTTCCTATTAGAGGTATTTTCTAATATAACTTTACCTTCCATTTGCATTTAGGAAGTCCCTAGAATTCTGAATTCTATTTTAGACAACAAGTTTTGAGGAACAATAAATGAATGTGGTACAAGCCTAGTGGTGCAAAAATAAGATTTTGTATTATCCCCTGATGCATTTGTCTCCTTATGCCTAATATTCCATCTTCAGATTATTTCCATGCTGCTTCTCCTTTCTCTAAGCTTCATGGAATCTCTAGTTGCCTTCAAGGCTCAGCTCAAATACCCTTTCCTGCTTGAGACCCAGTCCAATCCTCTCCCAGCCCCCAAGTTGTTAGTCCCCTCCCTACTGAAAATTACTTTGCATTCTCCTGAATATATTTTATTTTACCTTATCTGATAGTGGGGCTTAGTGGATACAGAGTTTATCTTAGAGTCAAGAAGACTTGGGTCAGTGTTGTATGAAAGGAGAGAAGGTTAGCACTCCCCTTGATAAGGATGGAAGAGGTCCTAGTGGCCTTTACAACACATATATGGTTAAGGCATTGCCACCTACTCTGTGGCATCTAACCATTTTTTATGATGGAAGGGAGAGCAGGTTGGGGGGAGGGAAGTTGGAAGCACCCACTTTTGAAAAGAGACGGGATCAAAGTAGAGAATAGAACAAATGGGAGGTGGGATAGGAGGGAGGGAAATATAGTCAGTCTTTTACAATGTATCTACTATGTTATTGTCTTGCATTAGCCACACATGTACAACCTATACTGAACTGCTTATCTTCCCAGTAAGGGTGACAAGGGAGGAAGGGAATGAATCTGGAATTCAAAGTTTTAAAATCAAATATTCAAATATGGATTTATATATATATATATATACTATTATATATATATTATAATATGTATACTATTATATGTATGTATGTATATACATATATATGTATAATATATGTATACTATTATCAATACTATTTTACATGTAATTGGGAAATAAGATATACAGGCACTGAGGCATAGAGGTCCACTGGAAAAGTTGAAAGGGGTATGGGAGAAAATATGGGAGAGAGTAGATTGGAGTTGGGGATATCATGTGGAACTGCTATTTTGGGGGGATGGATAGGGGAAAAACGGGGAGAAAATTTGTAACTCAAAATCTGGCGGAAATGAATGATGTAAATCAGAAGTTAATAAAGCATTTGAAAAAAAAAGGAATTCTCCATATGGAGAAGAAGAGGGCTCCACATCAAAAAAATAAAAAAAGAAGACGGGTCAAAAACATGCAGCTCTGTTTATTACTGGCTGTATGAGCCTGGGAAAGTTAATTCATTGCTTATTTCTCTAATGTAGACAGCTCTCAGAGAGGATAAATTGAGAATAGGTATTAATTGGCATTGGTAGCTAGGTGGCACAGTGGATGGAGTGCTGAGGTTAGAACCAGGAAGTCATCTTTCCAATCCAAATCTGACCTTGGAAACTGTGTTTGCAAGTCACTTAATCCTGTTTGCCTCTGTTTCCTCATTTATAAAATGAGCTGGAGAAGGAAATGGCAAACCACTACAGTTTCTTGTCCAAGAAAACCCCAAATGGGGTCACAAAGAGTTAGGCAGGACTTTACAACTAATCTTCATTAGTAGGGAACATGACTCATTGGCCTTCTTATACCAATGAAATCAGAGGTTCAATTGTGAAAAATTATCTATATATAAATTGTTTCCCAAAGTAGAATATGAGCCTCTTGAGGATAGGGAATGTTTGAGCTGTTTTTTTTTTTCCATTTTTATCACCAACATCTAACACAGTACTTTTCACACATCTTTCACTATTTATTACTATAGAGTCTGGAACATCGTAGGTGCTTTAATAAATGATTATTGATTGATTGGTTGAATTGAATTAATGTGAATAACTAATAACTATTCTTGACCTTTTTTTTTTTACCAGAAGCCGTTATGAAACATTTCAGTCAAAATGTTGGCAGCGTGTCACTGAAAAATGTTATTATGATGAGACTTGCATTAATACCTTCAATAAGGAAGATATAACTTGCTCAGCAGATGATAAATGCAAAGCCGCATATATTGGCACCCTGGGGACCATCCTTCATGTCCAATGTACCTGTAGCTCCATTCCATTCACTGAACAACCTTTGTGTGAGATTTTTTATCACATGCTTCAGAGCAGGTCCTGCTTCAGTAAGTCATCTGATTAACATGACCCTTAAAAATGTCAATTTTTATGTAACAACTAGATCTAAAGCTAAATATATATATACATATATTATATATATTGGTATGTATATACATATACAGATATGTGTACATGTGTATATTCATAGATGAATATATACACATATCTACATTAGTAGGGAAAGTGATGCCTTGACCTTATGCCAATGAAATCAGAGGTTCTATCTGAGAAGAAATAAGATATGTATATATATTTGTTTGTTTTTTCCTAAGCAGAGTATGATCTCCTTGAGGGTGGAGAATGTTTAGTTTTTATATCACAACTGTCTAACACAGAACAGTGCTTTTCATGTAGTAGATACCCATACCTATATCTCATCTCTCTCTCTCTCTCTCTCTCTCTCTCTCTCTCTCTCTCTCTCTCTCTCTCTCTCTCTCTCTCTCTCTCTCTCTCTGTCCTCTCTCTCTCTCTCTCAATATATATATATATATATTTTTTTTTTCTTTACTAAATTTTATGCTGGTAAGCATGTATTTGCTATTTTTTATTGGGGAGATACACTATCATTCTTTATCAACTGTCTTTTTTATTTATTGGAAATCACCCCATTAACAATTATTAGTTTAGATAAGGGATATTATTCTAAAATAATAATTATCAGTCTAGTCCCAGTCAGAACCATAAGTTGAGAGATGAAAGAGATCTTCAATGTTAAAATACTAATTGTTAACATCAGTGCCCATGTGAAATTTGTCTCTTCTGTCTTCCTGACTCTATGATATTGGTTGATCTACCTGTAATAATTTTCTGAAAAAATCAGTTTGCTTTGTTTTAACTAAAGAGAGGGAGAGATTCAGTGTAACAGTTATAAAGCTGAATCACTCCCATTCAGATGCCATCAAATATAGCCTATTATCCTCATTTCACAATTGAAAAACAGTCAAGCCTAGAGAGATTAAGTGATTTTGCTCATGTTACATGGGAATCTATATTGCAGAATTTAGAAGGTGGATTTAGAAAAAATAAGCCTCTCTTTTTAAAACATTTTTTTCCTTTAGTCTTAAATTTTTAATGTTAGGCAACTTATATTTTCTAGTGATAAAAATTCTTATTGAATTCAGTTCAGGACAAGGAATAACATCTCTTTCCAAAGCTTCTGTAAGTCTGTGAGTCATGTGTGTTAGGATGCTTGCTCTGTAAGAGAAAATATTTGAGATTGAACTATTTTAATATGCATGTGAAATTAGTATTTAAATAAAGAGCTAGCCAGAAAACAAGGAGACAGTATAGTACAAATGGAATGTATGCTACTCTGGGAACACAAGGACCTGAATTCTAGGGCTTTCTCTGTGCTAATTAGGTATGTGATATGGGTCAAAACTGTCTGTTTCCTTATCTTTCAAAAGAATGAGGACCATTTCAGCTACAAGTGATTTTATTTGTCTGAACTTTACATATAACATAGTTCCTTGAACATATTAAATGCTCAAGAAAAGTTTGGTGACTAGAATTCAATGTAATAATTAGGATACTTCCTAAATATACAGCCTTATTCATATCACTAAGACCTTGTGCCTCTGAGTAGGTAAGATCGTTCCCTGCCATCTCATTGTTATACTGGCATCCTATCATTCAATATTGTGTACATCTGGGCATTCTGGCTAGCTGATTGCAAGCCAAATGCAAGGTCTTAAGAACCCAAGGAATATAGGGTAAAACTTGGTTAGTTGAGATATCCCCACCCCCATTCCCACTCAAGTCATTCTTCTTTGAAATTGCTAAAGATGGGTTACAGAAATGTAGTTTAATATATCGATGAATCTCTGATTTCCAAAGGTGTATATCTCAATCCACCCAATGCTTTTTTTTTATCCTGTGCAACTCTTCCCCATGTCTTTCCATACATCCTCCATTGGACCTTTGGCCAATATGTCAGGTCCTTTCTTTTACGTCTCTTGATATGGCATAGATTCTAGAGAAGCCCATGGTCTGTCCATTGGACACTCCTTCTTCACACTACATATTTTTTCCCTTTCTTTTTCCTTTCCTTTCCCAGTTATACATTTTGAGCCATTTATCACAATTGGGAGAACACTGATCATAAAAAATAGCCCCTATTTAAAGGAAAAACACTGAACAATGGCAATCCAAAGTATTCTTTTTATTCTTTTCCATTCTGAGACCATTTTACTGTTCACCTACAACAATTTTCTGAACTGTATGTACTGGTAGATGAGCTCTAAGTCTTGTCCATCCAAAAATGCATAGCATAGTCTGGGAAAAAAAGCTTTCTTTATCTTACTTTTTTTCTTATATAGATATATACTAATACATATATTTATGCCTTCCATTTATCCATATATTAAATGCATATGTCTGTATGAGACTGATAGTTATCTGGGTTTTGATTCAATAAGAATGATGCTGTTCACACACAGAAGCAGCTGGGAGATCTCTTCCATCTACGTCCTGAGCTATGCAATTTTTTTATAGCAGTATTTTTAAAATGCAAGGAGGATATGCCTCCCTGTTTCATGCAGCACTTAATATTTATGATCAGAACATTATTGAACAAAATGCTTTCTGTTGTCACATATTTCAGTTCATCTTGTTAGATTTTAATATGTATGTGGGAGGATAGTTTTTGAGGTACACTTTCCTTTAGGGTAAATATTTTATCAAATTATGAGAGACAGAGACAAACAGAGACAGAGAGAGATGGAGACAGATGGAGAGATAGAGACAGAGACAAGACAGAGAGGTAGCGATAGAGTCTGAAAAATATTCAACAAATAATAAACATAATGAGATCTCATTCTCTGTATCTTTTAGTTAAATGAGTAACTGTATAGATATGGCCAGTTATGAAATATTGTTTGTGAAAGCTATCATATTCTCTTTCCAAACATTCATCAATTCATCCTCAGTTCCTCCTAGAGAGCAAAGAACACATTTTTTTCCTTTTAATCTCTAGTGCATAACACAGAACCTGGAAAGTAGAAGGGACTTAATAAATGCTTACTTACTGATTAATGAATTACTCATTTTGTATATTGTTTTACTAAAAAGTCGGAAATACGCCTAATAGTGGTAGATTCAAATGAATATTCATAGGTAAAGAAAAATAAGAGAGTATTTTCCACTCTCTAGGAGGTTCTGTTTTATAAACATTAAGGATATCCTTGATGAAAGTTTATAAAATGGAAGCTCTTAGAGAGTAGAAAGTAGGCAAGTAGGCATATTACTCTTTTGATCTTGATATTCTTTCCGTCTCTTTTTTGTGATAGTAAAAAATGTTATGTCATTTCCCAGGCATCTAGTTTCCTTGCCTTTTTTGGATATCAAGGGGAGAATTCTTAACACCTTCACAATTGTGTCATCTCCTAGGCATATTAACAGCTTTTGTTAAGCTGTGGTTCCTCTTCATTTCCTTTAATGCCATTTTAACTCGTTTATGTAGCGCATTGGTAATTATGATGTTAAATTTGCCCCCGATACTTTTGCCTAACTTCCCCATAACTATTAAAAGCATCACCATCCTCCTCTTCACCTAGGCTTACAATCAAGGTGTAATTCTCAACCCCTCACTATCTCTCTCCATCACCACCAATCCCACATCTAATGTGTTGCCAAGTTCTCCTTATTATCTCCCCTCACACTGGGACTACCCTGAAGTATAACCCCATCACCTTATGCGTGAGAATATTACAATAGCCATTTGCTTGTTTTTCCTTCATCAAATATCTACCTAGCCCAGTCCCTCCATCAATCAGCTACAAAAGCGATCTTTCTAAAAAGCATTCAGATCATGCCGCTACTGTTCTCCCTTTCTGCAAGGGCCACAAGCTCTCCAACTTCCAGGATCAAATATAAAATCTTCTTTTAAAATCATTCATAATCTGATCCTTTTCTACATGTCTGGGTTCTTGCACCTTATTCCACCTCCTCTCACTCTTCTGTGCAGGCAAAATGGCCTCCTTGTTGTTTCTCACACATGATTCTCTTTCTCCTTCTGCACATATTTACTAGGCTTCAATTCCTTCCCTCTCCATCCCCATGTCTCTGCTTCCCTGGATTCCTTTAAATCTCACCTAAAACCACACTTTGGGCAATAAGCGTTTCCTAGTTCTCTTTAATACCTTTGTCTGCTCTCTGTGATTACCTTTAATGTTTCCTGTATGTATCTTCTTGGTATATGGTGGAATTATTTGCGTGTTGTCTCCCTCCTTAGATTGTGAGCTCCTTGAGGGCAGAGACTGTTTGTGCCTATCTTTTCAATCCTAGCACCTGGCACAGAGTACATACTTGATAAACGCTTGTTTACTTCATAGGCCATAGATGTGCTGACTTTTGTCTTTAATGGAGGAAAAAGATTATTTTTGTCGTGATGAAAGATCTTTTCCCTCCTTTGTCCTTCTAGTTTGCCCTTAGGAAAATCTAGATTCATTGGTTTTCTTATCAATTTTTGTAAACTTATATTTATTTTTCTCATTCACTGTTTCTTGTCTTCACCAAAGATTTTGCAAATACATTTACGTTCTAAACCAGTGCTTCCCTGAATCACCATATTTCTTTACTTGAAGCAGCTGAATGTTTCAGTAAATAGAGTGCTGGACCTGAAGTCAGGAAGGCTTGAACTAAAATCTGACCTCAAATACTTGCTAGCTATGTGACCTTGGTAAAGTAGTCACTTAACCTCTGTCTCCCTACATTCTCTTATCTGTAATATAGGGATAATAATACCATCCATCTCTCAGGGCTTTTGTGAGTATAGAATGAGGCAATACTTGTAGGGCAAGTATTATAAACTTTAAACCTATGGTTATGATGATGATGATACACACATATATGTATGTGTGTATGTGTATACACACATATATATACATATATATATTGTTAGCAGTGTAGATTTCTAGATTGTATTAATCTTCCCATAGTGTTTTCCTTATGAAATTATTTAACTTTCTTTAATTTATGATATCTGCTTACTTATCCATTCCCCTTCCCCTTTTTTCTTTTAGTTACAGCTTATTGGAAGTGGCAAGCTTATGTGTGGTTTCATTATACAGAACAACTTTTCACTCTTTTTTTTGCTTTTTAGAGGGGGGAGGGCAGGGCAATTGGGGTTAAGTGACTTGCCCAAGGTCATTTGGCTAGTAAGTGTCTGAGGCCAGATTGGAACTCAGGTCCTCCTGACTCCAGGGCTGGTGCTCTATTCACTGCACCACCTAGCCACCCCTGGCCCACTTCTTAGGGTTCAAATTCTCTCTCTTTTCTCTCCTTTAAACTACATGCCTTGTGTATTTCTTGGTCGGTAACATGTTATATAATATAGCCATGTGTTATAGCCATGTGATTGTCCATTAACCTTTGGGTGAACTGTAGTTTTAATTCCTCAGAGACTGAAGTATTTGATGACTCACAGTCATAGATTACTACCAGAATATTGGTGTTAACATATATGAGCTTTTATTTCAAGGAGATGCTTAGTGCCATTTAAAACACTACATGAATTTCATAAAGATAATCCAGTATGCCTGTCATCACTTGTTCAATTATGGGATCAATTCATTTATCATATGCAGTCTCTGTCATATGCACACATACACATACATGCATATCTGTATATCTCATACATGTGTATGTTAATACACATAAATATGCCATACACACAGTATATCTATGTGTCTATATACATGTGTCTGTCTGTATGTATATAGACACATTTTTTGGATGATAAATACAGCTATGTATTGGAGTCTGGACACTGGCATCCTTCACCCAATTGTTTCTACTCTCTGAAGAGTTAGGATAAAATCTTCGGAGTGACTATGATTTTATTTAAAATGTTCTGTAGTATTTAGGGATTTGACATAATCAGCTCTACATCTTCTGCAAAGAGAAGCATCTAGAAGATTTCACTATCTGTGGGGAATTTCTCTTTTATCCTTCTCTACTGGGCCTCCTCCATGACAATGGTTTAATAAACCTAAATTCTGGAAACTTGAATTCTACCATTGCTAAACTCTCTAATGATTGAATACAATGAGCGGCATCTAGTGAGGGTTTGTATTTTTAAGACAAAGAAATCTTAGGTTTATATGAAATTCAAAGCAGAATTATTCAAATATTGACGCCTTCTTGAATAATTGTGTCTGTTGGGTTTTATTTAGGTGAAGATTACATGTTTCTAATTTCAGTCTATCATTTCACATTTCAGGGTCACACATGTGTTAATGCTCATAAAAGAATTTTCTGGTTTCTTATTCTCAATTTCAGTCTCATAGAGCATTTTAAAATTAAGAAAGCAAGCAATTCCAAGGATGTTGAAGTTAATTTCTCTCTACTATGCTATGGTACCTCTCTATTTCCCAAAATATTTCCATCTCATAGGAACTGCTAGGTCCTGTATTATACCATCATAGATTTAAAGAAACCAGGAACATGTCTATCCACTCAAAAGACAGAGAGGGGACTTTAATGATAGCTATCCTTTGATACTGCAGTTCAATTTCTCATTCTTTACTAATAATTCTCACTTCTTCTTTAATGCCCCATTATGGAATAGTGGTGACCATGGATTCTCAAAGCATGCAAGTCCTGGCAGATTATACTATGATGGAAATTTTTTGAGTATAATCCTAGGAATAGAACAAGTTTGCTTTCTAAGGGCCAGTGAAGCTAAGAATGATAAAGCCCAAACATCAGTAGATGGATAGATACTTGGAGATGAATTCTTTGCCTATGATAAACCATGAAACAAACCATTTTTTAAAATCTGCACAATGTGTACTATTTCTGCTTCTGCAGGGTCAGGAGAAAAATGGAGGAAAGGGTATGCTAAGAATGTTAAGGATGTTAATGCTAAGAATCTCACAATTTTTAGACAACCTATAAACTTTCATTTGACCATTTGTCATCAAAGCCACAGATCCTTTCAAAATATATAATGAGGTGACAGACAAGAGGAACTGAATCATGATATTGCTTGAAAGAAAACCAGAAGAAAGAAGGAAGTTGTAGTTAAATGGAATTTGGTTACTCACAGATTCTACTTAGAGACAAAAAATAAGTCAGCAGAGTTGGTTTTGATGCTCACTCAAAGGCAAAACAAAACATAATTTCATAGGACAATCGCTCGCCTTATATTTCTGTGTTCAACTCAGCATTTACAAAAAGAAAAAAAGTCCAACTTATGTATCATGTTTGCAAAGAATAAAGAATTAGAAAAAAAAGCTGTATACAGCTTGATAAAACCCTTTAAAATTAAATCAATATACATATTGATATCCAAACACTTCATTGTTATGGCGACAATAGGCAAGGGTATAAACAAATAGGTAGAAAATATAATATGTGTCAGGAATAATGAACATAAGATGACAAAAATTGATCATATATAGAAGGATTTTATAAATATCTATGCATATATATGTATATACATTCACGTATAAACATGTTTCTCAGAGTGTATATATGCATACGTGTATGTATGCATCATACATGTACATACACATATGTGTGTGAATATGTACATATATATATAAAATGATTACTTTCTTTGAGAAAAGTGGTAGACATTGCAAATACCAAATAACATAGCAGAAAGACACAGGGGTGGCTAGGTGGTGCAGTGAATAGAGCACCAGCCCTGGAGTCAGGAGGACCTGAGTTCAAATCTTGCCTCAGACATTTAACACAAAAACTAGCCATGTGACCTTGGGCAAGTCACAACCCCAACTGCCCTGTAAAAAGCAAAAAAAAAAAGAAACAAAAAATAAATGTATTATATTTTAGCAAATAGAAAATGACTCTCTACTGATGTATGAGTATGCTAGATCCTATATTATATCATCACAGATTTAAAGAAACCAGGAACACCTCTATCCACTCAAAAGGCACTATCGTGGGACTTTAATGGTAACTATCCTTTAACACTAAAGTTCAATTTCTTTTTCTTTCCTAATAATACTTGTTTTTACAAATCTTATTTTAATGTCTCATTATGGAACATGTTGCCTATATATAATCCAATCATTGTCAAATTATTAGATCAAAAACTAATACAAAGGTATAAGACAGAAAAAAGTGAATAAGATCTAGTATGCAATGAAAATGAAATAATGGTTGACATGTTTAAAAAAGTTATTGGTGATAAAAATGAGATATGTTTGGAAGAAAAGATTTTATCATGATTTTATACAGAACTCTATGCTATGTAAATCAATTTCTATTGCAGAGGAAGCAAAAGAGTCTCAAAAGCACCTAAATTAGTAGATACTTTACATACTTACAAAGCAGAGAGAAAAAGTAACTCAGGGCAACATCAATTTATAATATGATTGCATTTGTAAAAAATAAAAAGGTACTGAAAAAATGGAAGATTATGCACCATATGTTCTTACAAAACAGAGGAGTAGCACAGAGAAAAATCTGTTTAAATAATATTTAGCAAAAGATATACCTAATCAGTGCTATCCCAGGGTCATTAAGGGCTGGGAGTGCAACAAAAATTAGGAGAATTGAAAGTCTGGCCAAAATTTGCTTAACAAATATCCTTCCACTTTTAAGGAGAGTAGAAGGATCAGAGTGACTCTTAATAGTGCAGTGTTGTATGTGCTTATAAAAGAATTAGAAATCGCCCCAAAGCAAAGGAATATGGAGAAAATAGCTTGACTAGACCAAATGCATGCAGAGGTGATCTGTCCTAGACATGACAAAATTGTTAGGGTTTTAAAGGATCTATTAAAAACTCTATAAAAAAGGAAAAGATTCTAAAACCAGAAAAAACATGCACACAAACAAAACAAAAACTTCAGTCTTTGTTAATATTGTAGAAAGTAATGGAGAGAATAGCAACAGTTATCAAAATATTTTCTTACTTTCCCTTCCAATATGGCCTTATTCTGTGAGACAAATCTATAAACATAACAATAGTTTCCTTAATGAGGTTATTAATAGATAACAAGCAGGATTTGTCAGATGATAGTTCATTATAGTATACATCTTCGCTATTATACAATTGAATGAAAGACAGAGATAATATTTGTTGATTTTTTAAATCCTAAAAATGCATTTAATTTGCTTAATTCTGTAACCCTAAGCTCCCCTTTAAGCCAAATCTAGCCTATCCATATAGCAACATAATTACAGACTCCTAGAAAGATATAACAGATATGACTTTGTTCAGGAACACTGATCATTTATATGTAGTGAACAATCAAAAAGGAAACACACTTGTCAAAATTGTTCACTTCCATCGTGGAAGAGAACCAGAGAACATTCCAAGTTAAAGAGGAAATCCTTATGTATTGTTAGAGTTGCTAGCTGCTTCTGTAGTTGCATCAAACTACAGAATATTACATCATTTCCTGAAAAGATCTGTAAATACTCAGATGAGTTTGGTCTACCCATTCACACAAGAAAATCCAAGTGGATAATGAATATCTTTTGTCCATATTGCATACAGTTGGATAGACATGTATGTGCTTGTGTGAATTTTGAACAGACAATGTAAATGAATGACCTGGGACCAGAATTGAACAGAACATAAAAACCTTCAGTAGGTTTTTAAGCTCCTTTAAAGATTATGAGCTTTTCCCAGAAGTAAAGTTTCACTTTTTTAATATCAGTGTCATACTAGTGTTGTTATGAGTTTCAGAACACTAATCCAAAGAAAAAATTTAGTATCATAATTTCTGGTCAAGAAGGCTCTCTGAACATGAAGAAACTCCAATCCTCCCACCCTCCACCCGAACTTCCACATTTCTACCAGGAAAAATTTTGAATTTCACATCAAACCAGCTAATGATCAATTAATCCAATAAGAAACTACAAGTGTCTACTTCTAGTTTAGAGCTGAATAAAAATTTAGTCAAAAGTCCAAGAGCTGTATTATAGGGGATTGCTGTTGCAATTGAAGTTATGTGAATGGGCTAGAAAATGTAAAGCTTACAACACTT
This sequence comes from Petaurus breviceps papuanus, assembly GCF_028583685.1. NCBI lineage: Eukaryota > Metazoa > Chordata > Mammalia > Diprotodontia > Petauridae > Petaurus > Petaurus breviceps. Next base: position 8,835,864 of record NW_027187351.1, read on the forward strand.
TGTATTCTGAAGTGAAAAGAATCAGAGCTCTTATAAAGTCCTAGGATAATTAGAATCCCCCCAGGGGTTGGTCGGGGAGAGAAGGAGAGGGAGTTACTGCCCTTACAACTGCGTATCCAAGGTCCGTGCGCTACAAGATCTCTAATACCCCGTCCAGATATGCCAGAGAGAGCCTTGAAGATCCAGAACTCTAAACTAAGTGAAATCAAGCAGGGTCAAGCCACTCAAAAGCACATCATAGAGAGGCCTGTCTTTGGCATAAAGCCTCACTTCAGGAATTAAAGTTACAGAGTGAAGTAAATCAAAGAAAACAACCTAGCAGTATCAAAAATTATTGCAAATATGAAGATCATTTAAAAGGAAGATGAATCCATAATAACTGGAAACAGAGACTCAAATGGGGGGTGGAGATTTTCCACAAGAACCATAAGAAAATCTAGAAGAAATCCACAAAGAATTTTTTTAATCTAAAAATAAAACCTTAAGCAAGGCTAAAAACTCTTGAAAATTAAATAAATCAAACAGAAATATCCATGAGATAGCAAGAAATATTAGAATGAAATAAAAAGATTGGGGGGGAAATAGAATAACGTTAGCTATCTGATATCAAGAACAACTGACCTAGAAAATAGGTAAAGAAGAGAAAAATTAAAATCAAAGACGTCTTTAAAACTATGATTGGGGAATGGAGTGGCTGAACAAGTTGTGTTAGATTAATGTAATATAATAAATGAGTTATATCACGAAATCAGATAAGCATGAAAAGACACATGAACTGATACAAAGTGCAGTAAACAGAGCAAAAGAAAAAGTCATATATGCAATCACTACAGTGAAACTTGAATGAGCATCCACAAAACAATTGAAAATGAAAATTACAGTTTTACAAAAAAAACTTGGCTTCCAAGAACAGATATGACAAACAACTTCTCACTTTTCTCCAACAACTCATTGCTCCTTTGCAGAGATGAAAGGTCCATAGGTATGAAACATTACATATATTTTCACACTTTTTTTTCCCACTGTGTTGATTGGGCTTTTTCTTTCTTTCTTTAAAAATATATTTTATTATAATGGAGTGGCTTTAGGAGAGGGTGAGGGACACTGAGAGAAATTTAGATATTTTTATAACAAAGTTTATAATAAGTTTATAACAAAGTTTTATAGTTTGAAGTAAAGAGCCACATTTTCATATAGAATACTCTTTTCTGTTCTACTGTGTGTGGAAATGTTCTTTTTTGATGTTTAAGTATAGGATAGCAAGCACACCTTCCCATAATTAAAAAGGGAGAAGAGTGCTGAAGCAAAAGGAGCTACCTTTAAGTTATATCATCCATATAGTGGTAGCTCCCTGGATTGCAGTTATAATATATAAGAAAACATATTTAACCTCTTCAACCTCTATACAATGTGTATACACACACACAAACACACACACAAATATTTATGAGAACATAAGGAAGTTCAGAACGAGATATAGGCAAATAAGATAGTATTAAGTTAAATGTAATATATATTAAAAGAATATATATTTAATATAGTTTAAAATATTTACTTAAAAAAGAAATGTAGAACTAAAACCAATCTATGTGTAATAGAAATTTATTTCCTATCTCCTTGTAGATTTTATATAAAATCCTCCTTTCTCCTCTTTACCTATGGAAATATGTTTCTTGATGTCTGAAAAGTTAATAATTAAAAAAAAAAAACAGGTGGAAAAAGAAGTGAACACCTGCCCAGAGGTGAGATTGTGAAAAGAGCCTTAGATCTGGAATCAGAAGACCCAGGTCTACTACATGTTGCTTGTATGGTCTTGGGCAAGTCATTGCAACCCTTTGAATCTTAATTTCCTCAATTATAAAATAAAATGGCAAGACTGTACCATTTAGTAAGCCCCATTTAGTTCTAAAACTTAAAATACTATTATTGAGCTCAGTTAAATAAATAATATAGCAACATAGTTAGCAAGGAAACCTTCCCATAATTAAAAGGATAGGGAGAGAAGTGCTGAGGCAAAAGGAAATACCTGTAAAGCTATACCATTTATTTGATGTAGCTCCCTGGATTGCAGTTATAACATATAAGAGAACATATTTAATTTCTTTAACCTCTACACAACCTCTAAATGGAAAACAAAACTTGTAAAGTTTTTTTTTTTTCTTGCAAATGCCAGAATAGGAAATTGTAATCTTTTGTAATTTTCTCTAAATCTATTTAGGAGGCCTAGTTTCCAAGTAATCCTCATTAGAGGCCGCTGTTCTACTTGTTCCATGACTTATTATGTAATCAAGTTAACATTCCCAGAGTATTTAGTTTTAATTATGTAGTTTTATATTATGTCATTTTAATTATTTCAGGGCTCTCTAGTGTTAAGACTTCTATAGTTAATGTTGAAGAATTTATTTCATGAGTTTATATTCTAAAAGGAGAAACAGAAGGAAAAACTGCATTGCTTCCTTTTTGGTGGCATGTTTCTTTAATCATCTTCCTCCCTGAGAACTCAGCTACTAGTCCTACTGGGGCCCCCAAAATGTTAAGTAATACTTTGAGAAAATTGCTTCATATCTCATAGCACCAACTATCAGATTTCAAAAAATTTAAACAAACCACAGACCATATTCAGTACCTCACATCAATTATGTAAACACAAGGATAAAACTGATTTATTACTTAAAATAATTGGTCTCATAATCTAAACAGCTTCACAGAACAAATGGAGGTTCTGTTGGTAACTACCAAGTCAGTTTCCTGAGCACATACGTTTCTCCTCTTTGAAAGAAATGCCAGTCCAAGGGTGCCTTCTCTAACTTCAAGTAGGATTTTTTTCCCTGCATATCTTGATTTATTGGCATATTTCTTTTATGACATGCGTGTGGCCACTAAAGCTCATACAAGGAAAAGGAATATCAATAGATGACAAATAGCAGCAATAGAAAGACAGCAGGAGAGGGAATAAAAATGCACAGAAACTGAAGTGATATATATGCTTTGTAAGAAAATAGAAAATCAGGAACCTTTGACTTAAAAAAAAAAATTTAATAGCTACAGCAGATTTGAAAAAAAAAACAACCTCTGTCCAGGAAACTAAAAAATCAAGGGATTTTTTTCAGTGTCTCCTTAAATATTGACCATTTACCATAATATCAAAACTAGAAGCCTAAGAATCATAAAGCTACATGATACCTCAAGAGATTTTCTCTTATGAGAAAATGCAACTCCACCTTTTTTTGCAGGAGTAAGGGAGTATAAGTGTAGACCATTGTATAGACTGAGTCAGGTAATGTTTAATTTTGTTGAACTGCCTTTTTGCTCTCATTTTAATTTTTTTAAGAGAAGACTGGGAAGAGGAGGGGAAGAACAAATATATTTGGGGGTAAAATAAATTTAAATTTTTCAAAGTAAATATACATATCACATTTAATAATTAAAAATAAATAAATGAAAAATGACCTGCAGAGAAGATGAAGGTGAAGGTGAGAGGGAAGGCTGATTGCTTTCATTTCCAATATACAAAGGTATGTAGAATGGGCGGGGGTGACAACTTGCTGATGGGTGAAATTAGGGCCAACTCTGACATGTCACTCTCTCAGGATAGGTTAAAAAACTTCAGATCCTCAGAGGAAGCAGTGGACAGCAAAGGCATCAAGGATCACTCCAATTCTAATGCTCCTCATCCTCCCCTCTACCCTTTGTACATCTATTCCTTTGGATTTTTCCAAAAGATTTGACAAAACAGCATGTTTTATCTTATGAAACCCTTTGTTTTCCACCTACCACATTTCCCAGAGACATGGAGAAAAGAGCCAGAAGAATAGAAAAGCGTCAAATGATGGAGCTGTATCATACTGAGCCAGTAGAGACTATTGTTAAATTTTCAACATGAGCATTTGCACCAGGGAAATCAGCAAATGCTATAAATTGGGGTTAGATTTATTGTTTTGTTGATTGTCTACACTTAGGAAAGTTATGGAAAAATGTTAGTAATATAGGTTAAAACATGTGCCTATTTTGATATTCATATCCATATCAATATCAATAAAGCTAAAGCTATGTGTCCCTTTTTTCCAGTTGTGTACCAGCACATTCCTCTAAAGCAAATGCATTTGTACAATTTAGTGCATGTGTATGCTTATAAATACTGCAGGGAATCTCTACCCAATACATTTTAATATCTTGTCATAGACTCGTGGAAGAGAAAAAGATAATGACGTGTATCCAGTTCTGTTCTATAACTCTTACTATATTAATCTGTAACAGTCTTGAAATCAAGGTAACACTTTCCCTTTCCTTAGAGAGTTGGGAAACCCTGAATGTGGAATGTCGCAATTCCAATTTTCTCAAATTCCCCCTAGAAGTTAAAGTCAATGTGGGAAAGGGAAAATTGTCATAGCTGGGAAGCTAGTATGAAGAGCTTCCAAAATATCTAGTTTGTGGATCAGGGAAATGACTATCAGGGTTCTATCCTTCCAAAGCATCAGTATTCGGCTTTCTTTTTGAGGCATGTGCTGCCTCTGAATTAAGAGGTCTTTCGATGGGAAGTCTGAAAGTAAAACCAAGAATGTCAGGTTGTGCTCAAGTTGACAATTAACTTTGGGGGTGGAGGTGGTAGTGGTGGGATAGAGTCTTTATAATATGAACTAGAAGAAATGATTTGGACTATAAGTTCCACCTCAAATCTAACAACAACAACTATAATAACTGACATTTATAGATGAGTCACCAGGTACAGTCAAATCATCTGAGTTATCAATTATGCTGCGTCAGAGTACTTGTTTCAACAAACTTGCAACTCACTTTCCTCTCCTTTCTCAGAGGGGGTCTTTTATTCCCCCCAAGTACAGTGGAACTCTGCTTTTCGAGGGATATAAGTAATGATGCCCCTTTTTTCTTGTTTCCAGATTAGAGTTTATTAGCAGCTTTCATTTTTTTTAATCATGGGTGCCTTGGCCTTGGGTTCTTTGGGAGACATTTAACTCTTAAAACCAGTCCCCCTACTATCCTTTCATGATTCTAAGTAAGTAGAGGATTCCATATAAGCTTCTTTTGACCAACTAATCTCCTATCCACAAACACTGGACTTTCTATCTTCAGAAAGGAGAATTTCCTTCTCTTTTTAGCTTATCTCTAAAGTTCAATAATAAGTGAACTATAGTATTTTTGTCATATTAAAGAGCTTAAGACATAAATTGTACAGTTTCAGGGACATTGCTAGGATCCTGATGAGAATATGGGGTTTCTTGTAGACTTCCAAAGTTTTCAATGTCCCTCCATGACCAAGGTTGTAGGAGAATGAAGCTGACACTTGAAACCTCAGGTCTTCTCCATCCTATCCTCCCTCCCATTTGCATTCCTTCTTAGAAGGACCTGACTTGCCTCTCTTCTTCTAGACACTTATTGAACTCCAAATCTCACCTACATATTCATTCTCAGTTGCAGCTGTTTTTCCTCTTCATTGCCAGAAACTTACTCAACTCTCACTTTGGTTCAAATTGGCTTGATGAATGATCCCTAGAGCATGACCAAGTTTCCTCAGCCCATCCAAACATTTCTCCTATTCAAAATCACTTCCAGTTCATCCAGCTCATCAGAGACATCTATATTGATAAATGATTCTTCATGGCTGAATTTAATTCAATCAACACAGGTTCCGATGTAGCATTTTTCTACAAACTTAAATTAATTTCTCAAGCATGCTCTACCCTTACAATAGTATAGAAGAATAAAAGATCTAAAGTTAGAGATACTCAGCACCACACCCAGAAATAACTGGCCGTGTAACCTTGAGCAAGTTACTTAACCCCAATTGCTTTAAAAAAAACTATCTCTAACTTTATTTATTTATTTTTTTATTAAAGCAATAGGGGTTAAATAACTTGCTCAAGGTTACACGGCCAGGTGTTTCTGGGTGGGTGCTAAGTGTCTGAGCCCAGGACTTGATCTCCAGGTCATCCTGACACTGGAGCCGGTGCTCTCACTCGCTGTGCTACCTGGCCGCCCCTGTTAGAGATAATTTTAAAGGCCATCTAGTCCAACCCCCTCATTTTACAAATGAGGAATCTGGTGTGGGGGGAAGAACTAGTTAGTAATAGAGCTTGAATTGGAACTTAAGTTTTCTAACTTATTTTCCCATGCCTTTTGTTAAATTTGTACTCACAACTGATCCACCAATATTCCAAAATAGTGGCTTGATTGTAAACCTTTAATTTTCCCTTTCTTGTGCCTGAAAAAAGAATTTTTTTTTCTTATAAAGAAGGATTTAACTCCTGAGCCCTATCTTTGATGAGGGATTCACAAAACCTCTGGTTCCAGAGTTCAATAAAATTATTCTGTGCCTCTAATCCTTTGATTAACCCTCCCTAAAATATTCCCTATGACTTCAAAAAATGCAAGTCTTTCAGGATAGTAACACTCAACTTCTAGGTATAGAAACAGTTTACAAGTATCTTCTATGTTATTTCATTTAGTGCCTTTGTTTTTGATGGATTATGGCTTTGTGATGGCTACAGAAAAGAAGTAAACAATTTATAATGGTTTATGAGCTATGACTTTATGTGAATGTGAACACATAGAGTACCAAGTCTTGAGTAGCCATTCCAGGTGAATGGGGGGGGGGTGTATGTGTGTGTGTGTGTGTGTGGTTAGGAGGGTTTGGGGGATTGACCTTGGCACTACAAATAAATTTTGAAAAAATAACTTAAGGGAAAATGCTAACAATTATGAAGATCTATGAAGTCTTTTTATGGGCTAGGACTCCTGAGTTGAACTTTAATTGAAGTTATAGATTCCAAGCAACTGAGGTGAGGCAGGGGGTACATGTTGGGTATGTGGGATGAAGCAAAACTACAGAGCTCAGAGGTGAAATACTGAGTTCAACTATGGCAAAAATGTAGAGCACAAGAAGGAGAATAAAGTAAAATAAGTCCAGAAAAGTAGACTGGAGCCCAAATGAATACATTGGAGGCAGAGGAAATTATATAATATACTAGAGATGATAAGGAGTCACTAAAAATTTCCAAGCAGAAAAGTTACATGTTTAGGCTTATTTTTAGGGAAAATTATTTTGATAGCTATATGGAGGAAAGGGAGAATGGCAAAGGAAGTGAACAAATAAGGAACCTATTGCAGTAGTCCCAGGAAGTGGTGATAAAGCTTTGAGCTTGGTAGCCATGTGGGTGGAAACAAGAGGGTGGAAGTGAATAAAATTGCAGAGGTAAAATTGATGACTTGGCAACTAACTGGATATAGATAAGGGGGATAAGGTAAAATGTAGAGTCAAGGATAAATCAGATGTTGTGAAATTAGATGATTATAATGATAACTGTACCCACAAAAGAAATAGGAAAATCATGAGGAGGGAAAGGTGGAAAGATAATGAGTTTTGCTTTAGACATGTTGAATTTCAGATACCCACAAGGGATGAAGGTAGAGAAGAATTACAGGCAGTAAGTGATGGACTAGAGCTCAGGATTGAAGGTATTTATAGATATAGAGTTGGTTGTGCCAGACTACTACTATCACCACCCACAATAAATCTGCTTCCTCCAGCTTCAGAGCCCCTATCTCCTATTCTGGTCTTAATGAGAGAGCTCTACAAGGAACAGAGGGAATTTTTACCCTGCAGGTGGGCCACTGCTGACTAAACCCTGAGTAAACTTCCCTTTTCAAAAAGGTCCTCTCATCCTATGATCAATCTTCCAAGAAGACTTAGCAAGGCTGGAATGAACCCTATGAGGCAGACAGCTGTTCAACATTCAGGTCAGATTCTTCTGATCAGCAGCCACACCTATTGCAGGTTTCTTTTTTTTTTTATTTTAGCTTTGGCCTTCTTTCCACTGGCCGCTGATATCCTATCTTCAGTTCCTCCATGAACACATGCTCTATCTATCCACTGCTGCTATTTCCCAGGAGTCAGTAGCTGAGTTTCATTATTTGATATTGCATTTCAGTATAACCTTATAAAAGTTCTCTTTTTGTATTTCTAGTGATGATTCAACTATGGAAATAACATCCCATCTATAAACATAAACATTTTTATATGAGAGTTGGTATCTCTACAGGGATTTTTAACATGTAAATATGTACACACATACACACAAACACATTTTATTTACATATAGTATATTTAAGTCTGTTTTTTGCTGTCAATTGATAGGATTTGCTAAATACTTGAGCTTTTATACAACTTTGTTCTGCATGTTCAGGCACTTGAGCACTGAATGTATGTCATAGAAAGATATGGAAAGGTTATAAATAGAACAATGAGCTCAATGAATTGAGAAAAAAAGCATCATTTTCCACTGCCATGGGCTCACAATAACCTTCTTCTGTTGTAACCAGTTTATATAAATTTGTATTCTAGGAGTTTTATGTTAAGTTTCATATTTAAATAAATCCCTTTACCCAGCCAAAACCACGGAATTTTTTCTGGTTTCCACACAAAACCCTAATTCACATCCAGCTCCCTTTAAATTCAGTCCAGGTGTATAAAAACATTCTTAGTTTTCAATAAAACATTCAACAGCTCTGCTCTAATCTGGATTCAGGTTTATCCTATGGCCTGTAAACAGACTGATGTTTCCTAGTTGGTGGAATCATGTAGATCAGTGGGAAGCATGTGTTTTTTAATGTTCATACATGCTTATTAAGAAATATATAATTTTCCTACAAAATCCCAAAAATCCCTTTTCCTTCATAGTTTTATTTTTGTTGATATAGAAATTGTTTAGGCTCATGAAAGAATTCCATTTTGCCCATTGAAAGTAAATAATAAATAATATAATATATATTAATTATCTTTAAAAATAATGCAGCAGCATCACAACTTTTATATTCACAGGTGATTTATTAAGAGATAATATTTTTATCTTGACTGTATTCACCAGTGACCAGAGTTCTGTTCTTACTCTATCCAAGTCACAGACTCAAAACTCTGAAGTATGTATTCAGTTTGCTTTTCAGTTAAAAACTAATCACAGAAATGCACCTGGTTTTGTTTTAGACCAAGAAAAACAGTAACACCTCCCTATTTTTCTTTTTTGTCAGATTTAGATTACAAAGAGGTACCAGTAACACTGTTACTGTGGTGTTTACCTCATGTTTAAAAGTGTTTGTTGTAGTGGCCCTAGTTATATTTTTTCTGAGGGAAGAGGAAAATTAAAAAAAAAAAACTTAACAATAGGCTTTGTAGGATCCTTGGTATGTCACGTGGGATGCTTATAGCTCCTACAGTCTTTCTGGAGAATTTATCTACTTCTAAAGTAGAGAATCTTTGGGAAAACAAGTTAGTCCCTTAAGCTTAGATGTTTCTAATCAGGGTACTCCTGCACTGCAAAAATTCTACACCTTTTTATGACAAAGCTGATCTTTCATTTTTGGTGAGGAATGAGAAGCCATGGGGGCTGGAATACAGGCTAGTTTCAATAAGACACTGGACCAGAGACCATACATACTCTTTCTCTAGGCACTGATTGTCTTAAGGTGATTTCAGTATAGTCAATAGATTACGTAATTGCTTGAGGATCCTGCTATTCTAGAAAACTGGTGGTTACAGAAATGACTCCTTTCCTTTGCTACTAAATTCCAGATAAATCTATTTCTCATAAACACTGGGTAGGTCCATGGTTCGTTGTTTCTATCTCAGAAAAAAAAAGATCCAAGCACATTTCTGCAGAATTTTCTAAAACCTTATATCTATATGGTAAGCCAGAACATTGATCATTCTACTATTGAAAATAATACATTGTATAATATCATTGATGCCTTAGTCAGTAAACACACATTTCTAAAGCTTTTCCTGCATCGAACTGCATGTAATACTGTTTGTCTACTGTCCAGATAACATCCCCTGGCTTGGCTCAACAGTTGGTTTTTTTTAATTGAAATATTTTTTGATGCTTTCTTCTTTCCTCTTTCCTTTTAAGTTTTCTTTATCTTTATTTGTCTACATTCAGCTTAATTCAGATGTCCTGCCTGACTGACCCAGACATACCAAAAACACATTTCTTTCCCACTGGTTTTTAAAATAAAATATTCACCTATAAAACTGAAACATGTAAGCATTAAAATACAGAAAGCTTGTTTAACTCACTTCACAAAAGCATTAACGGATGACATGTCCTTCATGAAACTATTTAAGGATGAACTTTGTTAACACTAAGGCCAATGTTAAAAAGATGAAGGGATACTGAATTCTATTCTTCCCTACCTTCCTTCCTTGCTTCCTTTCTTCCTTCTTTTCTTTTGCTCTCTCCCTCTCCTTCCTTTCCCCTTCCTTCCTTCTCCTCTTCTTTCTTTCCTTTTTGTTTCTTTTTCATTCTCTCTTTCTGGTTCTGCTTACTTCTTTTTGCATCACTTCATAAATGTACACACAAGTGTGACTGAATTATTTATGTTTATAATTTCTACAACAAATAGTACCCCATTATATTTATATGCCACAACTTGTCTAGCCATTAACCCTATGATGGGTACTCCCTTTCCTTCCAGTTCTTTGTATACCATAAATGGTGCTGCTAAAATGTTTCTGTATACATTCTGCAGCCTTTATCAGTATCCAGGTCACTTCAGCAGGGCACAAAAGCTCCTATTCTTTCTCTTCTCATTTCCCACTACCCAAACAAGAAAAAAAGCATTCGTCATGATAAGGCTTTGATAACGTGATATCTCTTTCTTACATAACAATTTTGTTCATTCATGCTGGATGTAGAAATAAGCTAATTTTCATATTAGAATGTCATCAACTAACTAAACTATCTTCAAGGATCACCAGTGGCTTGAAGAATCTATTCAGAGAACTATGTTGTTAATTAGAGAAAATTCAGAATCACAAAGGATACAGTCTGAAAATCATGCAAAATGGGGAAACCTCAACACTATATCAACATTTGGGAAGGAAATCGCCATTGGCAGGATGATATCCCAAAATGCATTGGTATCTTTATACTCAATGAAAACAGTATGCATTGGGTTGTATTAAGGAATTTTTAAAAGCATCCATTTTCACCCAATTCAATTAACAATAATTCATAAGCACCTCTTATGCTTAAAGCATTATGTCAGAATTGGAAGGAGAAATCAAAGTTAGGTACGACATGGTATCTGCTTTCATCATACTTATAGCTTCGTAAGGAGATATGACAGCTTTAGGTAAATGTAATGCATAATATTATATGTGTATTAGAGAGGCCTGTTGCAAGTCTACATTTCTTAGGGTTGCTTGAATTCATACTAGATGTCCAACCCTTCCTGATCTATATCTGCACACCTGAGGCTAGCTTTTAAAGAACATAGGAGAAATAATTTTGGAACCGGAGGAACCTCAGTGGCCATCTCGTCCAGTATCCTAATTATACTGATGATAAGATTGTGACCTAGAGAAATGATTTACCCAACATATTAACTGATTTGCATACATATTAAGTAGGCAAACAGGTTAGATTCAAACTGAAGTGCTCTGACTCAAAAGCCAGCATGTTTTTCCTTCTATCACATTAAAAATTTCCAGGGATAAAAGCTTGAAAGCCCAGACATTCATTTGGCTTCATGCCTTACACTACTGGTGCCAAACTCAAATAGAAACAGGACCACTAATCCATACATAAAGATGCCTTTGAGACACATATTGACTTAGTTTTAAAATGTAATGCTATCTATGTTTTATTGTATTTTCATTTATTTTGTTAAATATTTCTCAGTTAAATTTTAATCTGTTTCTGGCATACTGAGAAGTGCTGGGCCTCATGTGGCCCAGAAGCTGAGTGTTTGACACCTCTGCCTCACATTATCCTTTTGTGAAAGGAATGAGTGTCAGGTCTTGGCTATGCAAGTGGTCATTTGTCTCCAAGAAAGTCTACCAAGTATTTACGACTAATGGTTCTACACTCATATCTAGCACAAAATGTCTACATCACAATTATCAGTGTACATGCCATCACCTTGACAAAATTTAAGGAAGAGAAAGAGGTATTTCAGAGATCTGGAAAAGCTCAATGCAGCAGGCATTACATTTGACAAACAGTGGAAATAGGCTGGGATTGGGGGAGATGTGGAGGGAGGATTAACACACATGTTGCTGAAATGTAAGTCATTAGACCACACAGAATTGGAAAATTAAAGAATAATTGTCTGTTCCTATTGAGCAAGTGTTCTAAACAGCAGTCTCTAATCTCTGTTCTGGGTCTTGATTACCAAACCATGGAAACACATGGCTTATCCAAAGCTGTAAACAATTGTATTGCATTAATTACAACATAGTTTGATAGAAAGACCTGAAAAAAATACCACTCAGATTACGACAATTAGTACTGCACGTAGCTGAAAGCTCAACTGACCATCACATTATAGATACCCAATTATTATTAGCATTATAATCAGTACACCTGAACATATTATTTAAGACACTGATATGGACCAACATGAAAATTTTGTGTTTTCATGAGGACATTTGCAGAGCTTTGCTGTGGCCAGTAAGTAATCCTTCTGATTTGGTGCCTCCAGGTGCAAACCATGCAGTTAATTTTACAATCATTTATTAGGAACCTGTAGTGCCTCCCTGCTTGTACTAGTCATTGCAAAGAATATCAAAGAAACAAATGGCATTATATTTGTCCTTAATGAGCTTGTGATTCCATTGGAAACAAAAAAGTTAATATGTACCAAACTAGAAAGCAACACATGACAAAACACCATAAACTACTTGACTGCAGATCATAAATCCCATAGGCATTTAGAGAAGATCAGTGGGGTACAGGGTGGGGAGGTGAGGGGAGAGACTTAGGGCAAGGGCAACAACCAGAATGCTATTGCAATAGTTAATGTGTGAGGACAGTGTAGGGAAGAAAAGTGTATTATCTGGCAGCTTCCTATTTTTTAAGTGATAATTCCTATTACCTAGGTTCTAAGCATAATTATATCTGCTTGATGAAGGATTACAAGTAATGTTAGGACCCTGAGTCCAAGATCCTCTTGCCTTAGCTACACCTAACCAAATGAAAAATTCTGGTCAAATTACCAAATATTATATCTGTTTAACTTTTGACAAAACGCTTAATCTCAGGCCTGAGTGTGCCTTACTAGAGGTCTTCAAAAGAGGCAATATAATCACACCTTAGATATGTTTTCCTTTCTTTTTCTCTTTGTTTATGGGAACATGTATGCTACAAGGGGAAAGGGAAGCTTAGCCGTAATTATGCCTCTCCAAAAGGACACTGAAACAGTTTTTATTGTTGTTGTTTTTTGTTTGTTTTTAAAGTGCATTATAGTATGGAAGGACATTCAGAAGGAAGCATAAACAGGAAAGTTTTGAAAATTACGTGTAGAATTCTTTATATACTATTTCAAAAGTAAGTAATAAAGTTAGCTAATATTTATATAGAGTTTACTATATACCAGACACTGTGCCAAGCACTTTACATTATTGTCATTTGACCCTTAAAACAAACCTAAGATGTAGGTACTATTGTTATCCCCATTTTATAGATGTGGAAACTGATTCAAAGAGCAGTAAAATTATTTGGCCAGGTCCACAGAGTTAGCAAATATCTGAGGCTGGACTTGAAATGTGATCCTCAACCCCAGGTCTAGCCTTCTAGCTTCCCCTTTTGAAATGGAGACTCGAAGTGTTATGGAGAATCTTTTTTATTTGCTTGACTATGTTTATAAATGCTCTTTTTTGGTGTACAAGTTTAGAATAACAATGTTTAAAAAAGATACATGAAGAAGATGGAAGCAAAGGCAGTGGAAAATTTGCTGGGTTTTTCCCTATATCTCACTTTACATTCTAACTAGATAGGAATATCCATTTCAACAAAGGTCCTAATAGTCAAGATTATTTGTTTCTCAAAGGGAAAAAAATAACACTCCAACTTCTTTCCTTGTTTGCATGTGAGTATATTTCTATTTACAAAAAAATGTAAGATACTAATGAGAGTATCATTGGCACAATTTATTGATAATGATTTCCTTGGTATCTAACAATATATGTATTGTGATTCAATGAAAAGACCAATGAATTTGGAGTCAGGATTTTTGGACTTAAATTCTGGTTTTGTCACTTACTACTTCTCCTTAAGCCTTGATTTCATTACCTGTAAAATGAAGGAATAACAGTGGACAAGGGATTCCTTGCCTAGGGAGGAAACTGGGGAAAGATTTCAAGCAGTCTTTGAATTATGATAGGAAAAGAAAGATCTTCATTTTTACTAACTCTTAACTAAAATTTAGCTTTCCTCTTAGTTATTTGAAAACAGTATTCTGAGGAACCCACAGGCTTCTCCAGACTTCTGAAGGGGTTCATGACACAAAAGAAAAGGTTAAGAACCCTTGGCCTAGATTACCTGTAAGGCCTCTTGTGGCCATAATTCTATAAGCCTCTGAAAAACCTTAATAAGTAATACATAAAGAGAGGGAGTTTTTTTGTTGTTGTTTTTGCTTTTTGGAGGGCAGTTGGGGTTAAGTGACTTGCCCAAGGTCACATGGGAGAGGGAGGTTTTTTTTTTTTAAAGATCTGGAATGAATATAAAAGTGTGGTATGGTAGGTGAAAAAACAAATTAAACTCTGGACTCAGAATCAGGAAGACCTATCTTCAAATCCTGCCTGAGATTCTTACAAACTCACCCTGGGCAATTAATTTGACTTCTCTTTACCTCAATTTCCCATCTGTAAAACTGTAATAAGGGAACTTGCTTCATAGGTTTGTTCTTGTTGCTCAGTCATGTCCAACTCTTAATGACCCATTTGAGATTTTCTTGGCAAACATTCCATAATCGTTTGCCATTTCCTTCTTCAGCTTATTTTACAGATGAGGAAGCTAAGGCAAACAGGTTTAGATGACTTGCACACAGTCACAGAGCTAGGAAGTGTCTGAGTCTGAATTTGAACTCAGCACTCTATCCATTGCCCCACCCTCACATGCTTGTAACATAATGAAGATCAAATAAACAAAATACAAAGTGCTTCACATAGTTTAAAGAATTATGTAATTACAAATGCAAGTTGTTGTTGGTGTCATCAGTATTAAGGCTCAGAATGAGCTGTGTGGCATAAGAGGAAAGCTAAAGACAACAAAAAAAGAAGGGGTTGGTTTTGTTTTATTTTTAGCAATAATAAAAAAAAAGAAAATCAAAACATGGACAGGGATGTTGCTCAGTACATAGGATAATGATTACTAGAAGAGAGAAGGTGAAGTTGCTCAGCTATTGCTTTGCTCCTCTTTGAAAAGGAAAATTACCTTTTTATTTGGGATAGAGGCAGAGAGACAGAGAACAGAGACAGAGAGAGACAGAGACAGACAAAGAGAGAGAGATGAGTAGTAGGGAGTTGATGACCATGGAAAGAGAAAGAGATTAAGAGATAAGAAAACAGGTAACTTCCCTTGGTGAATTCAAGTCACTAGACCCAGATGAACTATATTTCAGAATGTGGAAAAATACATAAGATTGCTAAGTCACTGTCAGTTAAATTTGAAAACTTGTGGAGAGTTGGAGAGAGAATTGAATGAAGTTTGCAAATCGTGAACCAGTGAATATGACTTTGATTCCTAGCATATTTTGAGATGGTTAATAGACAGAAGGAAAAGTAGTGATCGCAAAAGAATTTAGTTTTACTGTGAATAGTGCATACCAGATTAACCTTTTTTTTTTAACTCTTTAGGGCTACTAACTGGATAATTCTGAAGAATGTTGTAAATATGGTTAATCTATAGTGAAACAAAGAATTCTATCAGGCCTGTTGTGCAATTCTCCTGGGAAAGTTGAGAGTTTGTAGACTGGACGATAGAACATTTAGAGGGCTTTAAAACTGCTTGATTAAAAGAGTTGACATAAATGGTCTAATGCAATTTAGAAAGATATCTAGCTATAGCAGAGTGCCCATATTTCTGGGCTTGGTCTTGGGCTGACGAATATTATTACTAATGACTTAGATAAAGGCATGGATGCCATCACTTTCAAAGGGATAGGTAACATACTAGATGACAGTTGCAGGATTCAAAAAAGATCTGAATAGACTAGAATATGAGGTTAAGTCAAATAAGATGAAATTCAATATGCATAAACATAATACATATATTTGGGCATCAAGAAATGATGTGACGAGTATGGGGTGGAAGAGATATACTTAACACCAGTGCAGATTCATACTGGGAGTCAGACCTGAGCAATTTAATATGTAGTTGATATTCAAACACCCTGACAGGAGGAAAGGGGACTTTTGATGATTACTGTAGATTTAACTTTAGCAGTATCACCAGGGAGAATACGTGAACTAATTGCTCTTGCTACACCATTTGAAAAAATAACTTTAAAAAAAAGAAAACTAATTAATTCTATTAGTCAATTGTTAGTAGGAAACAAATTTGTAATGGCTCATGAATGACATTATTAAAAACCCAGACCTTAAATATACCGCTACAACTCAGTCATTAGCTGTCCTCTGAGGCATTGTATATCTGAGTGAGTGTGAATCAGACAAACAGACCACAGAGATAAAAACAAAAACCACAAACCAAAGAATATCAGATGGAGAGACCTAATGACTGGGGACTAAAGGAAAGGCCTCCTGTAGAAAGTATCACATGAACTAAATCTTGAAGGAATCTGGAGATTTCAAGTGCTAGAGGTACGGAGGAAATGCATTCTTGACATATAGAACAGCCTGTCAAAGGTACAGCGAAAGAACATTGAATGACTTATATGAGCAGGTATATGCTGGTAAAGTGTAACAATTAATTTTCTGAGGGAAAAGTGTATACTTGATACATGTTTAAGTTTAATGTGCCTTATTAACATTTTCTCCATCACTTTGGTATATTTTGACATTCAACAAAACAATAAATCCAGCTTTTATTTGTATCTTTTTTTTCAATTTCAGAGGTATAAACGAAAATTTAAAAATCAGGCCTTTTTTTATCTTGAGAATTTTTGTTGTTCAGTCATGTCTGACTCTTCATGATCTCATGAACCATGAGGTCTTCTTGGCAAAGACACGGGTGGTTTGCTATTTCCTTCTTCAGTAGATTAAGACAAATAGAAGTTAAGTGATTTGCCCAAGGTCAGATAGCTAGTAAATACCTGAGGTTAGATTTGAGCTCAAAGTCTTGCTGACTCCCAGGCCAGCACTCTATATACTGAGCCACTTTGCTCTCTCCTTTTTTGAGAACAGCAGTTCACATTCATATGGTATGTCAAAATTAATCAAGTTATCTCTTCACCACAACCCTATGAGGTAGGCATTGCAAATGCGTTTTACTTCCATTCCACTGACAAGAAACTAACATGCAGAGAATTTCAGTGACTGGTCCATGATCACACAGCTATTTAGTTGCAGAGCTCACACTTGAACACAGGTCTTTTGACATCAAATCCATTTCTCTTCCCACTAAATCAAATCCCACATAAAGGTCCATGGGAAACTAATTATTTTTTAAAAATACACTAATAAATAATTTATAGTTGAATGACCCTTCTTTTTACTAATAAATCCTTCCAGATGTATCAAGAGAGAAAAAAAGCATTCTTTCCTCCCTCTCGAAGAGAATAAAACTCCTTCACTACTGGGAGATTATAGAAAAATAAGCATTCTTTAGATAAAAACTAATTTTTGATGAGCCTCAAAGAGATAAAGTGATTTCTGTGAGGGCATACAATCCAATCTTGCAAGCCTTTTGCAGCTGGCTCCAGCACAGCACTTTTTTATGAAGAACAAACAACAAGTCCAGTTTCACTAAAACATACCATGCATGAAGAGGAGCATTATGCAACAATATTAGGAAGGTAGGGTGATAGATAACATTTGGCATTGTGGCAAAACTATAACCAACTGACCAGAAGTTGCAGCAAAGAGATGATCTCCACAATATAACGAGTACTAAGAACATATATTATAGGTAGAAAATTGTTACAAATAGCATTGTAGCATTTAGTAATTTCTGGAATGTAAGCACATCATTCAAAGATTTGGAAAGGAAGAAGTAGTAGACTCTTGATTTGAGTTGATTTGATTTTTTGCTGCAGGATACATGGTCCATTTTACAGAGCAGAATATTCTGCTCCTTTGCTTTTCCTCTGGGAATAGAGCACACATAGAATCTTTACACTCTGACGTTTAGGTTAGACATCAAGAATGCCTTCCTCTCTTGGAATTTTTGTTAGACACTAAAACACATTTAAATCATGGTATATTAAAACTGAAATGTATGTTGGGGATGAAGTAGTCTAATTTACAAATAAAAAATCTGAGGTCCAGAAATTCTAAGTGGCACGATCAAATTAATAATTTAGTTAGAAGCCAAGAATGACTTATGACTCTTATTCTAATATTGGATCCATTTTCATCTCTGCTTCATTGGTGGTTATAATTCCTGATGTCTAAAATGTAGCTGAGGATATCTATTCTTAGAGAGAAACAGAATCAAAGAAGACATAGAAAATGTGTGTCTTCATATTCTGGCAGAGGCTATTTTCAGATTAGGATCTGATAATGGTCTTGAAGCTTTGCATTTTGGAACTGGTAGGCTATGAACTTAGGTCCTCTGGGTTCTGCTATTAAGTACCTGAGTTCTAAAACCAAAGAATGATAGATTAATTTTTACTTAGTTGTGGTATTTGGGGTTAAGAGCAATAAATTAGGTCTATCCTGAAACAGGACCTGAAAACCTCAAAGAAAGGTTAGAAAAACTCCCAGTGGCAGTTGTGACTATGCTGATCTTTCTGCATTTGTTTTTATAAAATAGCATCGCCCTTTAAATAAATGTTGATCACTAAAGAGAAGTATGTTAATATTGGACGGGGACTTTCAGGATACAAGACTAAGGCTTATCTAGTTCATAATGGATACAATTATTGCCATAGTCATGTCTCTAACTTCCAAATTCATAGGCCTACTTTGTGCTTAGAACACAAGGAGATATTTAGGTCTACCTGAATCAAAGACTTGAGGGTCCTTGAAGAAATATAAGAGTTCCCGGACTAGAGGGTGAGAGGGCCCCCAAAGGCAATGGTGGGATTATTCCATCAATTTAAAAATATTATGGATTAGGGCTAACCATCAATCAAATTATGGACTATGTTAAGTACACTTTTGGTGCCCTCCCACCTCCTATTAAAATCCTTTATCTACCTCTTCATAGGGCACATGGGGGATTTGGGGAGGACTAGTACCTCTAGTGAGTGGGTTGCTGAGCCCTTTTTAGGGCTTCTCACCTACCTTTGGGGCCCACCTCTCACCCAGCTCTCCCTTGTGAGTCCAAGATGTTGTAGCATGTTCAGTGGCCACAGCCTGGTAAAACTGTCTCAACTGATGGCCTGAACCAGGTTGAGGGTAGCTGATAGGCCTTGAACTCATTGGTGAGTTAGGGGGATATCTGCTCCAAACAAATGAAGACTTCCCTCTCAGAATAAACAAAGAGAATAATTTCTTCTAATGGTCATGAAGGCAGCCATGGAGCACTTAGAGCTTGGTCAGACATCAGACACCAAGGGCATCAACTACGTCCTGGGCCATTGCCAGTCATCCTGACTTTTGTGTTGTCACTGGACTTCAATGACTCTGGAAGAGAAAGTGAAGCTGACAGCTTTGCACAACTCTCCCTCACTTAAATCTGAACATATTCAGCACTCTATATTACTCACCTCACCATGCTTCTTCCTGATTACTGGAGAGGCCAAACTTTTCAGTTCCACCCAGACACATAAACTGTAACTTTTCTGTACCCCTTTTAATCTAAGTTCTTTTAGCCATTGATGTTAATAGCTAATTGTGGGTTAATATGTTGCCTTTTCCAAGAAATACATATGTATTTTATTTGGGGATTTTAGGAGATAAAATCTTAACACAAAGGAATTAATTTCATAAGGGGGAAAGAATATTTGGTGGTTCAAAATAACACCACTCTAATTTTGCCCTCTAGGTAGCCACTTACTCTACTTATGAGTAAAAGCTTTAAGATGAATTCTTTTTTGTTTAAAATGCCTAAAGGACCATAGAATCATAAACTTAGAACCAGAAGAGACTTTAGAAGTCATTCAGTTAATTTGACTCCCAAATGAGGCAAGGGAGGCTTAAAGTAGTTCGGTGATTTACCCAGAGTTACAGAGATAGTAAGTGACAGAGGCTGGAGGTCCCATCATACACCAACACCAGCCATATACACATAGCAATAGGGAGGTATTATAACGAGATATTGGGATTAAAAGGAACTTTAGAAACTGAATAAAACATTACTGTCAATTTACAAATGAGGAAGCTAAAACTATAGTGAAATGACTCTATATCACACTGCTTATTTCTATTTTTAATAGAATTTGTTACTTAATTGATGTTGGGAACTCTCAGAAAGGAAACTCCCTCTACCAATGCTGATCAGCAAATGCTCTTAAATTTATAGACATTAGCAATTTCCCAGGGCCCTGAAAAGTTTAGTGATTTGTTCAGGGTCAGGAAACCATTTTGTAAGAGTCAGAACCCCTGGCTCTTCTGATTTCAAGCCCATCTCTCTATGTATGAGACCACACGAGTTCTCTACTTATCTTTTCTACCCTTTGAAAGCGATCATGTTTTCTGAGAAAGGCATCATGGCTTGAAGAGTACAGAGTATTATTTATCAAGCTCTTGCTTCCTAGTATCATTTTTTTCCAGAGTCTCAATGTTTTGTTTTGTTTTTTTGTTTTTGTTTTTTTCTATAAAAGAGTTCCAGATCCATTACACAAAAACAATACAATGAGGTCTTTGATTTGATTAGCTCTATGTTTAACTCTCTGACGATATATATCCTCCTAGCAAGGAACATATTGGCCCAAATGGTAAAATATAATGTCTTCCACTTAAGGCACACTCAAAAACTAATCATGGGATCTTTGCCAACTATGAATACAATAACCTTTCCATTACTTGCCAGGTTGGCTAAACATAGTGACATGTGTGTGCTTGAAATCATTAAATGCTTTAATTTGGAGTACTTAGAACCAGAGTGCTGAGAGAACCACAAGCTTCCCTTCATTTCTCTAAAGATTTGACTGAGGTCGGCATCATGTCTGGTTGCACCTTCTACCCCACATGGAGTGGGAGGCCCAATCAGATCCAATCAGATGCCCTAAGGAATTATCTAGTGGGTTATACCACATGACCTTTCATAATTCAAAACTCTCCTCCAAAGGAGGGGTGAGGGAGAAAGAAGCCTCAGAAGACTCTGTCGATTCCATTCCAACAGAGACAAATGTTGGCTTCAGTTACGTTGAAAGGTTTACAGGCACACAAAGGATCCCAATAAAATCCAGCTGGTTTAAATTTTGTCTGCAGACATGAAACCCGGCAAATTTGGCTGGGGATCTTGCTTTATAAAGAATGCTTCACACAGACCTAATCAGGAAACACTGAAGTGTACAAACAACAGAGACAACTCAGGAGCAGATGTCTTCTACCTTTTCTTCCCCCCCCCAGCTCCATACCCTGAAAAGCTTAGAGGGTGTTTAAAAAAAAAAAGTCTGCCACTAAAGCATGAAAAGTAGTATGAATCACCCATAACTACCTTTATAGTGTTCCTGTAGCCAAGAAGGAAAGATTAAAGAGTTGCCAATGATGAGTGAGACAACTCACATTTTACAGATGCTGAAACAAAAGGCATGTTTGCACAGCAGGCAAAGAAACAATGATGTTACAGTCTGGACAATTGCAGGATTTGGTATGGTAATGCATACTGTTATCTTTTCCATTTTCCACCCTTAAACTTATTGGCTCAAAACAAATCTACTTATAGGTTATAATCGGGTGGGAATAGATGCCAAGTTGGCATAGAATAAACACTCTTTATTTTCTAAACATTATAGTTGTATATGTGAAGCCATAAAGTTCCTGTATTATAAACATATGGATGCCTAGCTTTAAAAGCTGTATTGTTTTGTGAACTGGAATACCCATATAGACCAGGTTTCTACCAAGCATTATTCTCATTGGTTTCATAGTATGTTTGCAGGACCTTGGTAAATACTATACTTAAGTCTAACTATAGTGTTATCCGGTTTATGAAAACAGCTTTTAGGCTAGACTACCTTATAAGGGAACAATAGATAGAGTTCTAGGCCTGTAGTCAGGAAGATTCATCTTTCAGAGTCAAATGTGGCATCACATTCACTAATTATGGGACCTTGGGCAAGTCACTTAATACTGTTAGACTCAGTTTCCTCATCTATAAAATGAATTGGAGAGATAAGTGGCATATGACTCCAGCATCTTTGCCAAGAAAACCCCAAATGGGATCACGAGGAGTCAAATGTAACTGAAAGGTGGCTGAACAATACCAACTTATAAGGAGATACTTTTGGTATTAAAACTTCTTTAAAAAAGGGACACTTTGTTCTGAACTCCTGAGGAGGTAAGAATCCCACAGTATTTGATGATGAGGATGATTCATTTTCTACAGTATCAAATAACATTGTATCATGAAGACATGTTCGAATTTCACCCTTAACATATACTGGCTTTGTGACCCTGAGTAAGTCACTTACCTTCTCAGTGTCCCAGACAACTTTTTAGGCTCTAGGTTAGAGAAAAAGTGCCAGTTTATATTAAGTCTCTCAACTTACCTCATCAGTTCTCTATGCTAATGTAATAACATGTCCAGTCCAAGAACCAAAATCAGTGTCAGAGTTATAGTTATTTGGTTGTTTAGCTTTTGGGAACCTGTATTCCAGAGATCCAAACTCTCCCTTCTAAGATGATATGGTAATTTAGTGGTATGGCTTGGACAAGAGCCTGAACTTCCAGGGTGCCCAAAGAAAGCCTGAGAAAACTGGATGGTATCTCAAACTTCAGTGTATTTAATGAGTACCACAAACTGAAAAATTCTCTAAATTAATTTTCTTTTCTTTTTTTAAACAAACGATTTATTAACTTCTAGTTTACATCATTCATTTCCACAAGATTTTGAGTTACAAATTTTCTCCCCATTTTTCCCCTACCCACCACCCCAAAATAGAGTTCCCTTTAAAAATCCCCTCCCCCAATCTGCTCTCTCATATATTCTCGCATCCCCCCTCCAAACTTTCCAGTAGGGAACAGTGGATCTCTATGCCTCAGTGCCTTTATGTCTTATTTCCCAGTTATACGTAAAGTAATATTAATAATAGTACATATATATGTATACATATACATATATATATATATATATATATGTTTAAACATTTGATTTTGAAACTTTGAATTCCAGATTCATTCCCTTCCTCCCTTGTCACCCACCCTTACTGGGAAGATAAGCAATTCCGTATAGGTTGTACATGTGTAGCTATGCAAAACATTTCCATAGTGAATATATTGTAAAAGACTGACTATATTTCCCTCCCTCCTATCCCACCTCCCACTTGTTTTATTATCTACTTTGATCCTGCCCCTTTTAAAAAGAGGGTGCTTCCAACTTCCCTCCCCCCCAGTCTGCCCTCCCTTCCATCATCCCCCTTCTCATCCCCTTCTCCCCTACTCCCTGTAGGGTGAGATACACTATTTAGTGTGTATGTCATTCCCTCCCTAAGCCAAATTCAATGAGAATAAGGTTGACCCATTCCCTTTTGCCTTCCTGTTCTTCCCCTCCATTGTAATCATTTTGCCTCACCTTTTCTATATAAGGTAGTTTACCCCATTCTGTCTCTCCCCATCTCCTCTTATTATGATCCTCTCTCACTTATTAATATCACCTTTTGAGTATCAGCCCTTCCTATTAAATTGGTCCTGTGCCCTCTATCTATATATACCTGTACACATATGTACACACATTCACATATGTATTCACACGCCCATATACCCTCATATATATATATATATATATATATATATATATATATATGCACACACATTTCTATTCCCTTCAACTATTCTCATACTGAGAAAAGTTTCATCAGTTACAATTATCATTTTTCTATGTAGGGATGTAAATAGTTCAACTTTGATAAGTGCCTTATGATTTCTTTTCCCTTTTTACCTTCCCATGCTTCTCTTGCTTCTTGTATCTGAATGTCAAATTTTCTATTCAATTCTGGTTTTTCATCAAGAATGCTTGAAAGTCCTCTATTTTGCTGAATGGTGACCATATTTCCCCTGAAACATGATACTCAGTTTTGCTGGGTAGGTGATTCTTGGTCTTAATACCAGCTCCTTTGACCTCCAGAATATCATATTCCAAATCCTTCTATCCCTCAGTGTGAAAACTGCCAGATCCTGGGTTATCCTGATTGTGTTTCTACAATATTGAAATTGTTTCTTTCTGGCTGCTTGTAATATTTTCTCCTTCATCTGGGAACCCAAGAACCTGGCTATAATATTCCTAGGAGTTTTCTTTTTGGGATCTTTTTCAGGAGGTGATCAGTGGATTCTTTCAACCTCTATTTTTGCCCTCTGGTTCTAAAACATCAGGGCAATTTTCCTTGAGAATTTCTTGAAGGATGATTTCTATGTTCTTTTTTTTATCATGGCTTTCAGGTAGTCCAATAATTGTTAAATTATCTCTCCAGGATCTATTTTCCAGGTCAGTGATTTTCCCAATGACATATTTCATGTTGTCTTCTATTTTTTCATTTGTTTGGATCTGTTTAATAGTATCTTGATTTCTCATAAAGTCACTAGCTTCCATTTGCTCCAATCTAATTCTGAAGGAATGATTCTCTTCAGTGAGCTTTTGAGATTCTTTTTCCATCTGACAAATTTGACTTTTTAAGGCATTCTTCTCCTCATTGACTTTTTGAACCTCTTTTGCCATTTCAGTTAGTCTGTTTTCTATGGTGTTATTTTCTTCAGTCAGGTTATTGACTCTCATTTCATAATTTTCTTACCTCCTCATTTCTCTTCCCAATTTTTCCTCCACTTCTCTTATTTGATTTTCAAAATCCTTTTTAAGCTCTTCTATGACCTGTAAGCAGCTTGTATTTTTCTTGGAAGTTTCTGGTGCAGGAGTTCTGACTTTGTTGTCTTCCTCCTGTTCCATGCTTTGATTCTTTTTGTGCCCAAAATAGGAGTGTAAAGTTAGGTTGCTCTTTTTACTTTGCTTCCCTTATTTGCTCATGTTGCCACTCAATTACTTGACTTTTAGGCTTTTTGCCACAGCAGGACTCTGGTACCAGATAGGGGAGCTTTGTCCCAATCACTGGGGTTTTCTCAGCTGCCAAAGGTATTAGTTGGGTGCCCTCTCTGAAGCCTCCACACACTCTGACAAGCTTGTCACACACCCCAGGACCTCCACCCTAGTCCGCAATCCAGATCCAAGCAGGTTAAAGCAAGAGTGATTACCCCTCAGACTGGTTGCTTGAATTGGAGAAGGTGGAAGCTGGAGCCCCACAGAAGTCCTATTTCTACTCCACCATCTTGATTCTGCCCCCTAAATTAACTTTCTAATTCATCGAAATACACAGGAATGAATAAGATCAATTGCCATTCAGCTCACCTAATTTCTGGTTACTCTTTTGAAACTATTCATTTAGGACTTGAGGTACAAGTCATAATAAATAATTCATAAAGGGAAGTTGGAGAATGGCATGGAGTTCGGGACAAAAGTTTCCGACACAACATGGATGCTTCTTAATATTTTGATAGCATTTCTATGAGATGGAGAGAATGTCCTGTTGTCGTTTTCCTTGCTGGTTTATGGAACAGAACAGGCCCACACATTTTGATTACCATCCCCTTATGGGAAAAAGATAGACAGAGAGAGAGAGAGAGAGAGAGAGAGAGAGAGAGAGAGAGAGAGAGA
>NW_027187351.1:8861597-8889097 GCF_028583685.1 Petaurus breviceps papuanus
GAGAGAGAGAGAGAGAGAGAGAGAGAGAGAGAGAGAGAGAGAGAGAGGATATAGAGAGTAGGAGAGGAATAAGGAGAGGGAGAGAGATTTGGGGATGTTCTACTCTATTTTCAGCAATTTATTAATGAGACAGAATAGTAATGACTAGTATCTAACATTGTCTCTAGACACAGCTCAACATGTTTCAGTGGCCAAAGCTTATTGCATGCTCTATCTAGGTTTCTGTCTCAGTTTTACACATCTGAACACTTTGAAGTATGTCATGGATTAAAATCTATAGAAGTTTGCATGAAATGAAACCAAATAACATATTTACTCTGTTATTGTCTTTCAAGTTTGAAGATGCTGGTGTTCAGCTTTCTACCAGTGTACCAAGGTCATTTAACTATTCTATGCTCTCTTCTTCTCTATCCACAATTTCTAGTATCTATAGAGGCAGTCTGAGAATTACAGTGGCATTTTGTTTTAAATGCATATGGGTATTATTACCCTATGAATTTATGCCACACACATGTGCATACTCCTGATCGTTCCTTCCAACCCTTTTGCAAAGCTACTTTCCCCCACTTCCCCTTTTCCCCTTTTTATTCTTTGGCTCATTCTTCCATTCTAGTAATACTTCTTTACTGTGGAAAAAGCAGTTCGTCTGGAGAGAAAGAAAGAAAAGAAAAACATAACTATCGTGTATGAATGCAAAGAAAGGAATATCTGAAGTGATAAAAGTGGTAACAACTTACACTGATGTAGCTTAGTCTCTTCACTTGAGAAAGCTAAGTTATCCCTGATCCTGGTCCCACAGCTTGAAATCAGTGATTATTGGCCATAGTCTTCTTGAATACTAACTGGCAAGTCTTCTTTTTGATAATAGTTCTCTTTAATTTTATTCATCAATCAAACATGTACCCAATGTGCTCTTCTCTCACTAGTCTTATTATTGTGTTCATTATTTTGATCTAAACCTATAATTTCATCTGTATAGAGAAATCTATAAAGATTGCCTCCACTGATATCGATTACCAATTCACCTGCAAGTTGAAGTTAATGGTTGACTGGGATATATAGAAGTCAAGTGACTTGTCTGTAATTATAAAGCCAGTATGTATCAGAGACAAGACATAGACCTAGGTTTCCCTTCCTAATTAGAGTCCTCCATACATTACATCACTTTGTTTCTTTATCACTCTTTGTTCAGCTCTTTTTTCTTTCCAAATATTTGGGAAATAATTCAGTAAAATAAAATTATTCTATTTCAAGATAGAGTAGGTCTGACTCTCAGAATTTCTGTGGGTGTTTGTGTGATACTGGGTAGTGAAGAAGTATTAAGAAGTGATCCTTAATTAGGAGAAAGACTAATATGGAGAAAACAATACTGAATTTGGAATCAGTGGACCTGATTTCAAACCTTTGCTCTGCCACTTATTTTCTTTGTGTTCTTGGGAAAGTCATTTGAACCTCAGTTTCCTGATGAGGAGGTTGAACTGCATAACTTCTGATGCCCACTCCACCCATGTTCTATATCTTAACCTCTTTGTTCTTCAACCTACTGATTTCTTATGACCCACTCCTCCAACCCACCTCAACCACCCACAAAGATGGCAATGTCCTTGATTTTGTTACAAATATATCACCTTTGTGTTCGTGAACTCTGAAATTTCACTATCTGATCAAAATCTTCCCTCTCCCTTCAAATACCAAACCCTGATCCCCACCATGATCTCCAGCCCCTCAATTCTTCAGTTCTATACAAGGCCATCACCCCTGAATTTTCTTCATTATCCTTTGTTCCCCATATTGATCAATTGATGAGACATTTCAACTCTATACTGTCCTTCTCTCTTGAATCCCCTTTCCTCTATCCCATCATCAAATGGTCTCTGTCAAGCCTCATCACTAAATCACTTCCACCTTCTCCTGTCTTTATTCCTACCTAAATTCTGCTGAGCAAAAGTAGAGAAAATCCATTCTGACTGGGTGCACTACAACTTCATGTTATACAGCCTTAACATGCTGCTAGGCATTTCTTCCACACATCTCTAAATGACTATGTTATTCACCACAGTACCTCTCCCAAGCCTTTTCATCACTTCTCAAATAGTCCTAAACTTCTCCCCAACTTTCTCAACCAAGAACCTGGCCCCATATATTTACTAAAAAATAAATGAGGCCATTCAACAAAACCTCTGTCTTTGACACTCCTAATCTCATTTCAATTAGATGCCTTCTACCACCATCTCCTCCTTCACCCCTGTTTCACACAAATATATGGCCCTTTTCCTTGCCAAGGCAAACTCCTCTAGATGCAAGTGATCCCATTTCACCTTGTCTCATCCAAAAGATTTCCCCCACTCCCTTTCTCACTCTTATTTGTCTTCAATCTCTTCCTGCTTACAGCCTCCTTCCCAAATGCCTATAAACATACCTACATATCCCCCATCCTCAAAAATACCTCATTCTATCCTACTATCTCAACAATTATCCCATACCACTTATGCCTTTTTGGATAAATTCCTTGAGAAGACAATCCATAATTTATTTATGGTTCACTTATTTTCATCTCTTCTTTCCTCTCTTCTCTCTGGCTCCCAGAGTTCTCCTACTTGCCAAATCTAATGATCTTTCCTCAATTCTCATCTTTCTGGATTTCTCTGGAGCCTTTGATACTGTCCACCACCTTCTTCTCCATGATACTTTTTTTTTATTTATAGGTTTTGGAGCACTACTCTGATGATTCTCCAGCTACTTATCTGACAACTCCTGGATCTCCATGGCAGGATTTTTGTCCAGATAATGCCCATTAGTGTGGCACATACAAAAGAATTCTGTCATCCTAGGTTCTCTTCTCCCCTCCCTCTATTACTTGGTGATCTCATCAGCTCCCAAGAACTTGATTACCATCTCTATGCTGATGGTTATTAAATTGATTTAACCAGCCTTAACTTCTGTGCTGACTTGCAGACTCAAATCTCCAATTGTCTATTAGATATGTCAAACTGAATGTAATCTAGAATTATAAATTCAATATAACCAAAACTGAACTCACTATTTCCCCCAGAAAACTCTCTCCTATTGCAAACTTCCCTATTATTTTCAAGGGCATCACCATACTCCTAGTCCCCATCCTTGCAACCTAGGTGTAATCAGGAAACAACAGCTTCTCACTATCTCTCACAGCCCTCCATATCTTTCCAAAACCTGTCAATTTCACCTTTATAATGTATCTGAAATACATCCCCTTCTCTTCTCTAATGCTACCCTGTGCCAGATCCCATCACATCACACTTGAACTATTGCAATAATCTACAGGTTAGTCTGTCCACCACAGATCTCTATGCAGTTCAATCCATTCAGACACTAAAGTGATTTTCCTAAACCACAAATCTTACATTGTCATCCCTTTACTCAATAAACCCCAATAAGCCTCCAGGATCAAATATAAAATATCTATTTAGCATTCAATGCCCATTATAACTTATCTCCCCTTATTTTACCAATCTTCTTACATCTTACACCACTCTCCCCACACACACCCACACATGCACATGCCGTAACACTAGCCTCTTTGTTGTTCCTTGAACTAGACACTCAATCTCTTGACTGTGGGCTCAGACAACCAGAACTCACTGGTTCTCTTTCATGTCTTAAATGTTCTCCCTTGTTTCTGCTTGCTGACTTCTCTGGCTTCTTTTAAGTCCCTGGTAAAAATTTACCTTGTATAAGAAATCTTGTTCAGTCCCTCTTAATTCTAAGGCCTTTCTTCTGCTGATTATTTCCTATTCATCTGGTATATTGTTTGTACATATTTGTTGGCTTGTTATCTTCCCCATTTGATTATAAGCTCCTTGAAGGTAAGTATTGCCTTTTCCTTCTTTTTTGCAGCTCCAGCATTTCAGTCAGTCCCTGGCACATTGTAAGTACTTAGAAAATGCTTTTTAACTGACTAAATGAATGAATCTGTAATCATTTGGTCCTACATAACTAATGACCACTAATAACTCTGAAGTTGCTAATAAATAAGGAGAAGCTAATTGATTTGTTACTCTGAACCTTATTTTCCTTTACTCTAAAATTATGGGTTAGATCAAATGGTCTATAGTTGATGATACATCAAAAGAATCTTGATCTTATGAAACTAAGAATCAAAATATTTTTTAGGGTAAATTAAACTTAATCTGGTCACAAATACACAATACATATAGGGGAAGAGCAGGGCAGAATGTTTATTCTATAGTGGGAATGCTTAGAATTTGTTTTTAGTTTCCCTGCCTACCCCCATCCCCAAGGATGATTAAAGAAAGTCTATCCCATGTTCCATGTAACATTATTCTGAGCATTTATATTGGAATTAATGGCCCCTTTTATCCTTCTTTTGTTGCTGCTGTTGTTGTTACCTAGACTTAGACTGAACCAAATCTTGATAATCACAAAGGAAACAGTGAAACAGCAGGATAGCCTTTAAGAGCATTTTAGAGATGAGCCCTTCCCTACCTCCTTTGTAGTATTTACATTTATACCTTAATAAAGTTGGTTGTGAGAACTCAGAAACTCAGGACCACTGGTTGTATATATTATCATGGTTTAGTGGTGCTATTGGATTTACAAGACAATTCTACCAAACATTTAAGAGCAATTAGTATCAATACTAAGCAAAATAATTTCAAAATTTGTTAAAGCATTTTACCAAGCCACTTTGATGAGAGAATTATAATTCTTTATACCTAATCCATGGAAAGATAAAACACATTAAGAGAATAGTACAGTAATGCAGTTAATGAAAAACAATTCAAAAATTTAAAATAAAATTCTGTCAAATTATAGTAATTAATACAAGAAATGATTAATTATGATCAAGTTGAGTTTATCTGAGGAATGAATTAATAGCAAATTAGGAAAGAAACTGATATAATGAATCAAATAAAAACAAAAATATGCCAAACTTCATGATTATCTTAAAATACAGAAAATCCTTTGGCAAAGTAGAACACATCTTTTTGGTTTAAAAATCATGCAAAGTATAGGTATAGAGAGATTTTTAAAAAATATTATTAAGACTATCTTTCTAAAACAAATAGCAAGCATTATATGCAATGGAGAGGCCCTAGAAGCTTTCTTACTAAATACAGGAATAAAGCAAGGAGGCCTATTCTCCCTTCCCTTATTTGATATAGTCCTAGAAATTTTAGCAATTGCAATTGAATGAGAGAAAGAAATGAAAAGATAGGCAAAGAGGAAACAAAAATATACGTACTTGTTTGGGGTATTATAACTTACTTAGAAAATCCTAGAAATTTAGCAAGTAAACTAATGGAGAAAAGTAATTGTAATGGAAATGCAGATTTGAAGATCTTCCCTGCTCCTAGGCTAAAGTGCACCTGGAGCCTGGGGTGGGAGGCTTGTTTTTCAGTAGATACTTCTTGATTGGCCAGTGGGTCCAGAAGGTTGTTACATTCTCTGAGCCAGGAGAAGGCTATATAAGCCCTGATGTGTAGCTTTGTTTTGGGGGGCTCACTTTGAGAAGTGTTCTGTGATTTGATATGGATTCTGGGAAGCCATTGTCCTGAGGACCCCCCTCCCAACCCCCAGCTTTGAAAAACCCAGATGTTGAAACCCAGATGTTGACTGGGTATGGATGTAATGGTTGGACAGTTTGAAATCTGTCTACTAGATCTGTTT
Source organism: Petaurus breviceps papuanus (assembly GCF_028583685.1). Classification (NCBI taxonomy): domain Eukaryota; kingdom Metazoa; phylum Chordata; class Mammalia; order Diprotodontia; family Petauridae; genus Petaurus; species Petaurus breviceps. The sequence goes on from NW_027187351.1 coordinate 8,867,268, forward strand.
CTGTCTTGATAATTCTGTCTGTGTACTTTGAAGTTCGGGGTGCTGACCTTTTCCCCTGAACAAGGTAAAGGATATATGTCTGACTGATTAAAGTAAGCTTGTTAACCCATTTTGAGTTGCTTTCCTTTAACAAAGATCTAAGAACCTGTGCTGGCAGCAAACCCTGAGGACACTTGGGGCGCTTGCTGCTACAGTAATCCATTCAGGAAAGTTATAGGCTATAAAAGAAATCTACAAAAGTATGTAATATTATTATATAATAACAAAATTAAAAGGCAATAAGAGAAATGGAAATTTCATTTAAAAAAAACCTTCAAAATACATAAACTATTTGGAGTCAATCTACCAAAGCACATTTCAATTCTTGTATAGGTTAAATTATTAAATGGTCATTAAAGAAATTTTAAAGAAAAACAAAACTTAAATAACTAGCATAATATTCTGTGCTTGTTATAGCTGAGTTGCCATTATAATAAAATTATAATACTCCCAAGGTTTTAATGTTTTACCAATCATACTACCATAGGGATATTTTAATATGCAAAAAATTAAGGAAATATCATCTTAGGAAAGGATCCATTTATTCCAATGTTTTCTATGCCCAAAGAGATTTCTTCATACATATACCCCACCTAAACCTCTTCAAAGGAAAAAGTAAAAGCTATTTTGAGCCCAGGAACAACATGAGAAGTTATTGTATTTCAACAATGTAGATGTAGGAATTGACAATAATACTATATCTATGGGTACTAAATATTGTTAGTACAACCAGAATTTTTATCAGTGCCTTCATACCAAAGTATTATATTTTTATGATGATTATTCTATATTATTTACCTGTAGTATTGAGGGAAGCAATGCATGGGAATGGTTCCCATTCTCTCGGCACTGTCAAGATAGACAGACTTCTCATACTATATTGTTATCCACACCTATGTAACACATGGTAAGAATAAAATGATTATTACTTACTGGTGTTGAAAATGACAATTTTGATGGGGTGCAAAGATTGTTGAGTTTCTTTAATTTTTATAAGCTATATTTTATCTGCAATGGTGGTAGTTTTCCCATGATGATGTTCTTATGTTTGGGTGGAATCACTTTATCTCCAGTGTATTTCAGAAGTATAGATACATTATTCACCTTTTCAAATAATACATTATCCTAGATGAATGAAATGCACAGCTATTGGAATCAGTATCTCTTAAGATCAGGTTTAGTGAAATATTTTAATAACCTCAAGACTGCACTTTCCAGAGTTTAGACTTAATTATTTCAGATCTTAATGGAAACTAGCAAGATGATAGATTTAGAGCTAGAAGAGATCTTAGATGTAGCTCAAATGCCCTCATTTTACAAATTAGAACACTGAAGTTGGAGAAATTAATGATTCACATGAGTAGCAAATAGAAGAGCTGGAATGTGAACAAGGTCCTAATCTCCAAATCCACAACAACATCACAGAATAATTGAATTTAAAGTTGGAAGAGATCTCAAAAACTGTCTATTCCAAACTACACCTGAAATTAATTCCAACTAAAACATCCAACAAGTAAACATCCCAGTTTTGCTTGAATGGGTTTTAAGATGTGAGTGTTATATTTTTAGTGCGAGCATTTACACCCAGGAAATCAGCAGACACTAAAAATCAGGGCTTTATTTTGTTGCTATTATAGTTAACTTTTTAGACTTAAGTAGTAGAGAAAATGTTAATGCAAATGAAACCTAGAAGTGTGCCAAGTTTCCCCTGCCCCAAGAACCATTTGCAAATATTTACCAGCACACCACAGGGTGGAATCCACCACATCCAGTGATCTTCTGACTATATCATGCTTCTTCTCCTTTTCAAACTGAGAATCCATACCTCAGAACAAAGGTAGAGAATAAAGACTTAAAATTAACCTAAGAATATGTGCCGAAAACAGAGCACCTTAAATCACCTATACCATTTTGGTCAGAGAAGTTTTGTAACCATTGAAACTATGTTGCATGAGACAAATAGCTGGAGTTAACAACACAACAATTCATAAACAATTTCAAAAGACAAGAGGAACCAAGATGGTTGCATAGGAGCAGGAAAACTCCCTGTGCTCCCCCCATAATCACCTCAAATACCTATAAAATATGACTCTAAACAAACTTTAGTGCTATAGAACCCACAAAGTGACAGAGAGAAATAAATCTCCTGCTGAAGGCAGCCCACTAGTCTGGCAGGAAGGGTCCATCACAGCACACTGGGAGCAGCCAAGCTCCACATGAGCCCACCATTTTAGCCCCAGGGCACCCTAACCAGCCCCAGCTAGAGGGACTTTGGGAGAGTGGATCACCAGCAGCTGTGGTGGTTTCCAGAATTATCAGCCAGAATTATCAATAAATGCCAAAGACAAAGTGAGAGGTCAGTGTGGGCATTGTGAGAACAGGCGGTCGGGGAGTTTTGTCTGGCCTCTCACCCCGGACTGACGCAGAAGAGGCTGTGGTGTGGCGGTCGCTGCCACATGGCTGCTTCAAAGTTCCTAGCCTGCAGATTGTAAGGAGACCAAGTGACCATCCTGAGGGTTGGTCTTGCTTTAACCTGCTTGGATCTGGATTGCTGTCTAGGGTGGAGGCCCTTGTAATGGGAATGCAAATTTGGAAGATCTTCCCTGCCCCTAGGCTAAAGTGCACCAGAAGCCTGGGGAGGGAGGCTTGTTTTTCAGTAGATACTTTTTGATTGGCCAGTGGGTCAATAAGGTTGTTACATTCTCTGAGCCAGGAGAAGGCTATATAAGCCCTGATGTGTAGCTTTGTTTTGGGACTCACTTTGAGAAGTGTTCTGTGATTTGATCTGAATTCTGGGAAGCCGTTGTTGAGAGTCCCCCGGCTTTGAAAAACCCAGATGTGGAAATCCAGATGTTGACTGGGTATGGACGTAATGGTTGGACAGTTTGGAAATCTGTCTACTTGATCTGTTTCTGTCTTGATAATTCTTCCTGTATACTTTGAAGTTCAGGGTGCTGACTTTTTTCCCTGAACAAGGTAAATGATATATGTCTGACTGATTAAAGTAAGCTTGTTAAGCCATTTTGAGTTGCTTTCCTTTATCAAAGCAGATCCAAGAACCTGTGGTGGCGGCAAACCCTGAGGACTCTTGGGGTGCTTGCTGCTACAAAAGGCAGGTCTCAAAAGTCCAGGGCGATTCAAAGCGGCACTCAACAATCCTCTCAGTCTCTCTCTGCCTCCACGAGGTGCTGCTTCCAAAAAGGTTCTTCTGCCTCTCTCTTGTCTCTCCAAATCTACGTCACCAGCTCCTCCCAGTTCAAAACTTTCTTTTTACATCAACAAGTCCATCCCACAGGTGGGATTAACAAACTCTGGATTTTAACACAATCAGTTTGAAAACCAAGCCAATACAGGGGGATCTTTGTATTCCATTACTATCACAGCCCTGGGGTATGTGACCAGGTGCCAGAGCTGGTGGAGGTTTTAGAGAGGGCAGCTAGCTAATAGCTCTGGCAGCTGTGAACCCCAGCAATTTGGGACAAAGCTCTCCTCTTTGGAAGCAGAGTTGTACTGTGACAAAAAGCTCAAAATTCAAGTAATTAAGTGGAAACATGAACAAGCAAAGAAAGCAGAGCAACCCAACTCTAGATTCTTTTTTGGGTGACAAAAAGGATCAAAACATGGAACAAGAGGAATACAACAAAGTCAGAACTCCTGCACCAGAAGCTTCCAAGAAAAATATGAACTTCATACAGGCCATAGAGGAGCTTAAGAAGGATTTTGAAAACCAAATAAGAGAAGTGGAGGAAAAATTGGGAAGAGAAATGAGAATGATGCAAGAAAATCATGAAAAGAGAGTCAACAACCTGACTGAAGAAAATAACACCTTAAAAAATAAACTAGCTGAAATGGCAAACGCGGTTCAAAAAGTCAATGAGGAGAAGAATGCCTTAAAAAGTCAAATTTGTCAGATGGAAAAAGAATCTCAAAAGCTCACTGAAGAGAATCATTCCTTCAGAATTAGATTGGAGCAAATGGAAGCTAGTGACTTTATGAGAAATCAAGATACTATTAAACAGATCCAAACAAATGAAAAAATAGAAGGCAATGTGAAATATCTAATTGTGAAAACAACTGACCTGGAAAATAGATCCAGGAGAGATAATTTAAAAAATTATTGGACTACCTGAAAGCCACGATCAAAAAAAAAAAAAAAGAACATAGAAATCATCCTTCAAGAAATTCTCAAGAAAAATTGCCCTGATGTTTTAGAACCAGAGGGCAAAATAGAGGTTGAAAGAATGCACCAATAATCTCCTGAAAAAAGATCCCAAAAAGAAAACTCCTAGGAATATTATAGCCAGGTTCTGGAGTTCCTAGATGAAGGATAAAATATTACAAGCTGTCAGGAAGAAACAATTTCAATATTGTGGAAACACAATCAGGATAACACAGAATCTGGCAGCTTCTACACTTAGGGATCAAAGGGCTTAGAATGTGATAATCTAGAAGTCAAAGGAACTGGGATTAAAACCAAGAATCACCTACCCAGCAAAAATGAGTGTCAGGTTTCAGGAGAAAATATGGTCATTCAATGAAATAGAGGACTTTTAAGGATTCTTGATAAAAAAAATCCAGAATTGAATAGAAAATTTGACATTCAGATACAAGAAACAAGACAAACATGGGAAAGTAAACAGGGAAAAGAAATCATAAGGAACTTATTAAAGTCAAACTATTTGTATTCCTACATGGAAAAACAGTAATTATAACTTATGAAACTTTTCTGAGTATGAGAATATTTGAAGGAAACAAAATATATGTATATATTTATATGTATACATACATATATATGTCTATATAGGAGAGTATATGGGCATATGAATACATATTTGAGTGTGTGTGTATATATATATTTATACATATGTGTATATATATATATATACAGTTATATATAGATAAAAAACACAGGACCAATTGAATAGGAAAGTATGATATTTAAAAGGTGAAGTTGAGAGGTGTAAGAGGGATACAATGAGAGGAGATAGGAAGAGACAGAATGGAGTAAATTATCTCATATAGAAAAGGCAAGGGAAAACTGTTACAATGAAGGGGAAGAACAGGAAGGCAAAAGGGAATGGGTCAAATTTACTCTCATTGAATTTGGCTTAGGGAGGGAATGACATACACACTAAATAGGGTATCTCGCCTTATAGGAGAGTAGGGGGGAAGGGAATGAGAGGGGGAATGATGGAGGTGAGTGCAGTTTGGGGGGAGGGAAGATAGAAGCACACACTTTTGAATAGGGACAGGGTCAAAGTAGAGAATGGAACAAGTGGGGAGCGGGATAGGATGGAGGGAAATATAGTCAGTGCTTCACAAGTTATCCACTGTGGAAATAAATGTTTTGTGTAGCTACATGTGTACAACCTATATTGAATAGCCTATCTTCCCAGTAAGGGTGGGTAATGAGGGAGGGAGGGAAAGAATCTGGAATTCAAAGTTTTAAAATCAAATATATAATAATAATAATTATTATTATTATTATTATTTTACATGCAACTAGGAAATAAGATATACAGGCACTAGGGTACAGAGATGCATCTTGCCCTACTAGAAAGTCAGAGGGAGTCTGGGGGAGGATATAGGAGAGAGCAGATTGGGGGAGGGTATATACAGTGGGTAATGGAAAGACAGGGAGAAATTTTGTAACTCAAATTCTTGTGGAAATGAATGATGTAAACTAAAAATAAACATAAAATTTAATTTAAAAACTAAAGAGAGAATAAAAGAAAAAAAGACAAGTAAGAGCTGAAATTCAAAAGACCTTGTTAAATTTTTTTTAAGCAACAGACATCCATTAGAATAAATTAATTCAGGAATGCTGCTGGTCTATGTAGTGTGTATTATGATTTTTTTTTGTTTTAAGTGGAAAAAATATACATTTGTGTATCTTCATTTGAACAAATTGGAGTGGGAAATGTTCAGTTTCTTTAAACTTTTTATTACACTTTAAGTATCACAATATGTGTTTTAAAAATTCTGCTTTTATCTAACGTTTAATAACTCTATATATGTATATGTATCTATCACAAATGGAAAAAAGGTAAGCTGCATCATTTTTGAGCTATTGTTGCTGATAGTACTTTTGGAAGAAAAAGAAGTTAGCAATGACTATAACTCAGCTTCTTTGAGGACAATACTATTTAAACTTGTTGTTAACTCAAGATTGAAATTAATCTTGATTTTCCTTCAAATGCATTGGGATTTTATAGTGTAATTCATAATCGTATTCAATTCCTCCAGGGTAAGAGTTAAGATAAACAAATCACTGACACTGTTTATATATAAATATAACAGATGTTGTGGGACTGAGGTCAGTTATCAACTCTACTGACTTTAATTTCTAGGTTATAAAGCATTGTAAACTTCACTGTTTATAATGGGAAAGGAGACAGTGGGAGAGAAGCATCAAGAGGCTTCAGTAGCCAAGAAATTTCACTAGCATTAATCTGTCTAACTTATATTCAGTATCTTCTTATGGTGCAATATTTAAGATTGGGTAGTGATTGCTAGACACATTTAAACTTTCATTGGGATCATTAACAACCACTGCTGTCATTGTTCTATTATAACCTAGTTAATGAGTTCCATGTGATTAAATTTCAGTTCAGTTTATGGGTCCTTCTAAACTCTTTTAGGACAATTTTGCACAATTATAGGAAGCAATTCTATATTTGAACTTTGCTTTTCCTTGTAAAAAATATTATGTTCACTTAAATTCTATAATCTCTAAGGTACCATGGAGCTATAACATTTTTTTCTTTTTATTATTATCAAAGATAAGTAGCAAAAACCTAACTTCATCAAATTATTCAATTACAAAACATTAGAGAGAGTAACTGTAGCATCCATATATCATCCATTCATGCATCATCGTAACCAGTAAGTAAGCAGGGATAAATTCCATGTGCCAATCTTATGAGGTAGTTTCTGTTTATTTTGAACTGATTTTAAATTTTAAATTTTGGCTGTAACAGTCTTTCATGGAATTCTTTTTTCAAATACTCAATTGAATTATCAAAAGTTTTGGATAAGTACATTCTCTATTGGCTTTAAATACATACATATATACACACATACATATATGTATATAATAACTATAAACATTTTAGTAAAATATTTAATCAGATTACAAATGTGTGCCTTATCTCACTATTCTTTGATTTGGTCAATCTAATTCCCTTTCTTCTAGCTCCCATATTTAAAACAAGATGCACTTTAAAATCATGAAAGAGTGAAAAACAGAATTAAAAAAAAACCACTCCTTCCATTACTTTTGCAGTGAGAAAGATTATTTTTTCTATTCTTGAGTGAAACTGAGAAAGACTACCTTTTGTGGGCATATAGACACCTAATATCAGATACATTGATCAATGAATGGGGAAAAGTATGTATTTTACTTGTTAAACACCAATTACTCTATGAAAAAAAAAAAGATGATGGTTGCCTCATATTCGAAGGCTCCAAGGCTCTATTTTTATTTAAACTAGCTTTCACCTAAAAGTTTTAATTAAAGTACAATTGATTTATGCACAATGAGCAACCATAAGCACATGTGTGTATGTGTATACCAGAACTACGATTTCACTATTTTAGGGAATTTCAAGAGACATAAAACAAAACCAAACAAAACTACCACTATTAATGCAGATCATTACGTGTTCTTCAACTAAGAGTATTAACTGGGAGCAACACAAAGTTGAGTGACTTCTTTAGGGTCAGAAAGCCAGTAGGTATCAGAATTGGGACTTGAGTTGAGGTCTTTCTTACTCTCAATAGATACTAAAACCCTATATATGTTGAATATGTCATTATCATATTTGAAATTATATCAGTTCCTGAAGAAATACTGAGGGGACTAACTGTAAAAGGCTCATAGTGTTGTACCAGGGACCTCCCCATTATGAATCTAGCCAAATCCTATTAATGTAAAAATGTTCTGAGAAAAGACTCCATTTTTTCTTTATTTTTTATCTATCATTCCATACTTTTTAATAATATCTCTAGTTCATCATAGGTCTAGTAGGAGTCAAACTTTTAACAAATGAAGAACAGTGACAGCAGTGATGTCCCATTCTTGAAAATCATGTTCCCCAAAAGGACATATATAGGCTTTGTATTTGCCCACCGTCCCACGACCTACCTTAAGAATTTTATTGTTAACTTGAACTATAATGGGTCTTCAGTGCTTTCTACTGATTATTTCTGATATATAACTCAACGTTTAATTTCCAGGACAGCTGTGTTCTGGGCAGTAGCAATCCCCCAAAGAGGAAAGTTCGAATGGGATTATAGTAATATATCTCTTAGCCCATTGTACTAGTCATTTCGTTGTTACTGTCCATCACTTAGCCAGAGGTGGTAAAACTGTTCTGTGAAGTTTGGATTCAGTCAAAGGGCCACGTTGGCCTCGAGGACACAGGTTCCCCACCGTAGACTGATATCTACTGTATGACAACTTCTTAGATACTGTTCCCTATCCTTGTTTACACTACTATCCTTGTCCTTTAAGCCTAATAATGGTAAAAGATACAATAATGTGTTGACAATACCTTTGAAATATGGTCATTTTGCAGTAGCTGGCTTTCATTCCCTCTTGACCACTTCTTAAAAGAAAACTCTAGTCCATTTCTTCAAGCAAACAAATGATGGTACTTTTAGTATATTTTGCATTTATATTTAGCTTAGTTGTAAATTTGAGTGAGTTATATTTTTTACTTAGCCTTAACACTGCACAACCAATAGAAATGTAATTTTTTGGGGGGAGGAGCAGTCTGGACCTGTGATCCCATCTGTGCAAGGAACCCCCATGTGGCAAATCATCTATAATTTAGTGCCTCAGAGATTTGCGTGGGAGCATTTAGAGGTTAAGTGACTTTCCCATGATCACCCAGCCAATGTGTGTCAGAGGCAGGATGTGAAATCAGGTCTTCCTGACTACAAGATCAGCCATCTATACACATTTCTTTGCTGCTGCTATTAATCAATTATAGCTGCTAAATATTTTCTCCTTTAAATTAACACGAGCAAAAATGGAGTTTAGTCCCCCAATCCCTAAAGACATGACTCTTTTTTTTCTTTTGGCTATCTATGAAACATTCTTTTAAATTAAAATAGGAAAGACCTAGAATCAACTAGTTATAAAGTAAGGAGTCTTCTCCAGCATAGAGGTTCAGTCCTGAAGAGGAGAAGAAATAGGTGGCAATCAAATGTCCTTAAAGGTATGTGAAGCAGGGAGGCCAAGGACCAAAGCTGGTGGGTATAGGGCTTGAAGCAATAAACCTAAGGACCATTTTTTCATATTGACTGACAGATGCTGGGAGTGAGGGGAAATTCAACAATAGAAAAATCTCATTGCAAAGTGAAGTGTTGGAGCAGGTAAGTGGCACAATGAATAGAGCATCAGCTCTGGAATCAGGAGGACCTGAGTTCAAATTTGGCCTCAGACACTTGACACACTAGCTGTGTGACCTTGGGCAAGTCACCTAACTGCAATTTCCTTGCCTTCCCCCCTCCAAAAAAAATGAAGTGTTACAGAGGATGATGCTATTTCCATATCTAAAGGGCTGGCCTATAATATTAGGTCTTTATGAATAACTTCATAACAAGATGTTTAGTTTTTAACTCCATATAATAACTACCTTCTCTAGTCATTATTTACTTAAGAAATTATTCACTAGATCATCTAGAGAAGGTACTCCATTATTTAAAAAAAAACTTATTTTTTTAAAATCCAAGGGAATGTTTATCTGTTTTCATGAAATAGAGAAATGAATACATATTTATTAACTACTTACTATGTACCAGACACCATGCTCAGCACTTTAGTTATAAATACAAAATGTAAAAAATTCTCTACCTTCAAGGAGTTTAGAAATTACTGGAGACACAACATGGACAAGGGAGTAGTGACAAAGAAGGGAATTTGGTATAAAAAGTCATAGGGATAATGAAATAATCTATAAAGCAGTTATTTGGCATGCCCTTTCCAAAAGCAGTGATACCATTGATTAGAATGTTGTGACCAGAACAATGTGGCTTGAGGAGAGGGAGGGAAGGAGACATATTTGGTGGCAGAGCAGGTGGCAAAATGGCCAACGTAGGTAAGTGGATGAGATATATAGCATAGTCTTGTGTGGTCTGGGTCTGACTAGATATAATGGGCAGGAAAAGTTTGCACTCTAATTAGAAAATTCAACTCGAGAGTCTGGGTTTCAAAAATAAGAGATTAACTTTCCCAGAGACTTGTGGCATGGATTATGGGAAACTAGCACACAACAGGGTAAGCTAAATGGGGAGAAGTGGAGATGTGTCAGAAGAAATGACAAATGGACCAAGCAGATGGTCAGATGGGGAGAAGAACAGATTGGAATGTCTATTCAAAGATGCAGGTTCTAGTCGCAGCTGTAATATTAACTTTTGTATGACATTGGGCAACTCCCCTTCAGCCCCCTAAACCTCTTTTTCCTTATCTGGAAAATGATAAAATAGGGTTGGAGACCTCTAAGCTCCTTTTCAGCTTTTATCCTATTCTTCTTTGTCTACATCTAAACTGAAATAATTTGAAATCATTTCTTTCAATTCATGAAATAACCATAATTCACCTTCCTTTCATACCTCATCATGGAATGGATGAAATCTTGGATTCCTAAAGGCTGTACCAGTGGTGAACATGTTTTGGTAGTCCTACCAAAATAGGAAGGTGATGAGTAATGGCCTGGAGAATAACAACAGGTCTTGTCTGAATAGCAGCCAAAGGAAAGTTCAGAGAGGCTCCTTACCACATTGACCTCAGGGTGAAGAATGCAAGGCTGCAGAAATTCTCAAAATTAACCATTTACTAAATTATAGAGGAGTTGTGATCTGTGGATGGAAAGAGCAACCACAGTAATGAAATCACAGAATCTTGAAGTTGAAGTAATAATTCATGATGTTTAGATATTTGGAATCAATTGTAACCTTTGTATTTCAGGTAGGACATCTATGTCTACTGTTAAAAGTATTCCCTTATATGAAGAAACATCTGCAAAGGAAATCACATTAACTGGATTTCACTCCCTTTTCAATGGTGGGTTAACTTTTCCTCTCCTCCATTTTTTTGAGTTAGTTAAAACCTCTACAAAAGTATTTATCCTATATGTATCCTGTATATTTCTCCTCTGTTGTTAGTTTTTTGTTTGTTTTCTTTTCCTCCAGGTGAAGCTATCTACACTATTTCATGCCTAGTACTTGCCTTTGGAATCATTCTGGTGGCTCTGCTTAAGACCAGGTAACTTGCAGAGGCATAATGTATAGAATGCTGGACTTGGTATCAGGAAATCCAGGATTCAAATACCTTCTGTGATATTTACTAGCTCTTTGACCTTTGGAAAGTCATTTAATCTCTTTGAAACCCAATTTGCTCTTTAGTAAAATGGGAATAATAATATTTGTAGTCCTCACCTATCAGGATTGTTGTGAGAATAAAATAAAATACGAATCTAGAGGCAGATGGTGTTTGGAAGTCCAACAGTCCAACCCCACTGATTTTGTGGCCTGGGGAGATTCAGTAGCTTTCCCAATAGGGGAGAGTTTCTACATAGGGAGTAAGCAGTAGCAAAACTTGGAATAAGAAATGTGCCAGCTAGTCCAATCCCTTGATTTTACAAATGAGGAAACTGTGATCAAGGTCACACAAGTTGTAATCATTCAATATGTTCACATTGTATACCACACACTATGGTAGGCATTGCAAACAAAAATGCAAAGACTGAAACAACCTATATTTTTAAGCAACATGTATGTATTCTAATAGGAAAACATACATACACATACATATATGTATGATAGGAAATATCTCAGGCTATTTGGACTCTCTTCTTGACTTTAGGCCCAGTGTTCCAACCACTTGGATGACATAAAGATTAGTCATCCAGGTAAAGTAGATAATTAAACTCATGATGAGGTTGCTGAGAGAGAGAAAGAAAGAAAGAGCACTTTGGATAATACTCACAGTTAGAGTATTAGGGTGTTATGGATGATACTAATAATATCAGCTATCATTTCCATAGTACTTATAAAAGCTTCACAAGTATTATCTCATTTTATCCTCACAACAGGAGCAGCCAGGTAGCACAGCGAGTAAGAGCACCGGCTCCAGTGTCAGGATGACCTGGGGATCAAATCTGGGCTCAGATACTTAGCACCACCCAGAAATAACTGGCCATGTAACCTTGAGCAAGTTACTTAACCCTGATTGCTTAAAAAAAAAAGAACTATCCTCACAACAATTCTGGGAGATAGGTGCTATTATTTCCCATTTTTCATAACAGAGGTTAAGTGACTTGCCCAAGGTTATACAACCTTGAGTGCTTGAGGTAGGAATTGAATTCAGGTCTTCCCGACTCCAGGTCCAGTGTGGTATATCCACTGTGCTCCTAGCTCCCCCTTCTGATAAACAAGAAAAGGAGACTGACATTGCTTCAAACACAGAGCACTATGGCCGTGCGTATTATTTTGTTTCTTATTACCTTCTTAATCTTTTTAAAGAGGTGGGTAGGGAACATTAGGAGGGAAAATGTATAAGATAATAGATTTGATTAATAATTAAAATCATGAATGTGAATAGGATAAACACTCATAAAACAGAAGATAACAGAATGGATTAAAAAAACAGAATATAACAGTGTGTCATTTAGAAGAAACATATTTGGAACCTAAAGAGTCACATGGAATTAAATTAAGGAAGGGCAAAATCTATTATGCTTAATTTTGACACTGAAAAAAACAACACAGAGGTTGCCAGGGGCAAAACTAAACTGTTTAGAGGGAGATACATACATTAAAACCATATTAGTTGGGTACCTCAATGTACATCTTTCACATTTAAACAAATCTAACAAAAATAAACATGAAAAAACTTAAAGGCCTGAAAAGAATCTTAGGAAACTTGGATGACAGATTTCTAGTGATTACTGAATGGGAATAAAAGGGAGTATGCATACATATCTCAGTACTTTTACAAATAGTAGTGTCCTGAAATCACAGAAAGGAGAGTGTAGTCAACATTGTGGATCAAATACAATCATGAGGTCAAATAGGAAGACCAAAAAAATGCCATCAGAATTGGCAATTAAGAGATCACTTGTGACTTTGGATGGAGCCCTTGTTAGTTGTAAGGTCAAAAGCTAGACTGCAAAAATTTGAGGAATGAGTGAGAGAGGAATTTGAGGTGTTAAGTATAGAAAATAATTTATCAAGCAGTTTGGCTGAGAAAAGGAAGCCCTACAATGGATAGTAGAATACTGGAATGACAGTATCCAGGAATGGATTTTTGAGCATGAGAACACTTGGATGTATGTGATGACAACAGAGACAAAACCATTAAATAATGAGAGATTGAAGATTTGAGAAAGTAAGTGAATGTGATTCATCCTTTACTGAATAAAGCACGAAGAACCACCTCTATTTCAGAGACTGGGGCAAAGGAAGAGAGAACAGGAGATGTCAAGGGTTTATATGATAAAAAAGAATGTAAAAAGAGGGACCTTACATCAAATGTTTTCAGCTTTCTCAATAAATTAAGAAGCATGATCCTTACATGAGGAGAATAGAGGGGACAGTATAGGAGAGGTGAGGAGGGAAGAGAAAACTTGGGATGATTTCTGTAGGGACTGAGAAATGGGATCAATTGGAGAAGAATAAAAGGACTGTATTGCTGTTTTGAAAATTCAGAGGAGGTTGGATAACATGAATTTATAATGTTCATAGGCAGTTTAGTTGCAAGTCATTCTCCAGTTTGTTCAGGGGCCTGTGAGAAGGAGCAGTAAAGGTAGGTAGTGGCATTAATTCAGGGATCACTGAGGTTTGGCAAGAGATGAGAACTAGTAAATTGTAGGACAAGGAGTTTTAGGGATTCAAAGGCAGAGGAGAATAGAAGTGGCTTACTATTGGGTTGCGATTAGAGGGGGAGGAAAATAAATTTAGAGGAGTAATAATGCCATAAGGAAGTGTTGAGCACTGAAGGGATTGGAGGCCTTGATAAGTGTGAAGAATAGTTTTAGGAAGGGTAGGACATAGGGAAAGATGGGATGATAGAAAGTTATGGTCAGTTTGAGGAATGAAGTTTTTAATTAGGAAAGTTGAAGACTTTGGAGTAATGGTAAAAGTATGTGACTATCCCCTCCATTTGTGCCAGGTTTAAGGAAGTTTAAAGTTTTAGTTTAAGGAAGCTAAAAAGTTGGGGCAGATAGGTGGTACAGGACCTGAGTTCAAACCTTGCCTCAGAAACTTAATAGATATGTGACTCTGGCCAAGCTACTTAACCCTGTTTGCCTTAATTTTCTCATTTGTTAAATGAGCTGGAGAAGGAAATGACAAACCATTCCTGTATCTTTGCCAAGAAAACCCCAAATAGAGTCACAAAGATTAAGACACATGACTAACAGACTTAACAACAAAGAATTGGAAAGTTAGTAAATTTGAAAGAATATCTATGAGGATAGTAAAGTCCTCTAGTGATAAGAACAGTGGTTGGGGAAGAGAAAAATATGGTGATACAAGTTTTTTATATTCTTTAGAAAAGAGAGAATGAGTTCATGGTCAATACATTATAATCACCATAATTTATATTATTAAATCAATTTAGCTAACACTGGATAGAAGGCCTGTGGTCTCTCGTCATGCTTTGATCAGATATTTTCTAGATTGTTTGGTAGAAAAAGGCAATGTTTGTATTCTAATGAAATAACTTTTGTGAGCCTGGGATCCATCTCTACCCACAGCAATGTTGGAGGAGAACTTTAGTGTAGAAAATAATGAACTAATGAATAAAACACTTATTAAGCCCTTGCTAAGAGCAAACCACTGTGCTGTGGGACATGCTGGGAATACAAATAGAAAAGTAAGACAGCCCCTACTCTTAAGGAACTCACATTCTAATGAAGGAAGATTTTGGCTACAAGTTAGGTGGGGCAATCATATGGACCTTAGAATCAAGTGGCAGAACATATGATAATGCCTCTCCTTGAATACCTTTTCCACTAATAAAATATTAGCATTTTCTGAAACTGAACCATTGAAAGTGTCAGTGACTTTGATGACAAGAACTTTCTTTGCTGGATCTTCAATAGATGTGACTGTAGCATCCATAGGAATATAAATATTGATGCCGTGTACTAAAATGTAATTTGTTGTTTGTCATTCCCACAACAAACCATTTACCAATCTATTTTTAAGCTATGGATATTCATAGGAAGATATTTCTGATATTCCAAGATTAAGCTATTTCTTTTATGGAGAAATAACAGCTGATCATTCACTTGGAAAATCTACTTGGGAAGGACTAATCTTCCTTTTCTGGAACAATCACTTTGATACTCTTCAGGGGGTTGAAAAAATCACTACAATATTGATTGCAAACAAATCATTTCAGAAACCCAGAAATTACTTCTCACTATAATATAAATGCTACACACAGAAATTCAGACCTATTACAAGAATAGTGAATTTAGCAAATGCCCACACCATAAAATTAAACTCATATCAAGGACAAAAAAGGATTGGGAATTGTCTTTTTTCCTTTTGGTGACAGATATCACTGTACCGTTAACATTATTTGTTCTTAGAATTCTAAATACCGAATCATGTGTTACTCTTCCTTGGGGGAACTTCATAGTTTAGATATAAAAGTAGATATTGGACACAAGGGTTGGGCCATTAGTCAGGAAGACATGAGTTCAAATTAGGCCTCAGATACTTACTAGATATCTGTGTCCCTGGGCAAATAACTTCCTTTCTATTTACCTTAATCCACTGGAAAAGGAAATGGTAAACCACTCCAGTATCTTTCCCAAGAAAACTACATGAAAAATATGTGCATCATGAAGAGTTCTGTCGTATGACCGAACAAGGAAAAGGAAGAAAATGATTAGGAGATGATTAGAGCACCGAAACCATGATGTAGATCAGGAGACTTCCTGATTGGCTGACAGTTGATGCACAGTTTTATTCTTAAAAGTGAACTGGGAAGAAAGACTTTTGAGGTCATGGTAGTTCCTTAAGAAATGCTTATTGACAACCTGACTGAGAAGTCATGAGTACCTCCCCAGGTCAAGTAATGGAATTCTTTTTACTACTAGAAGAAAAGTAATAGCAGTCTCTCAGGAGATACTGACAGTCTTTCTTACAGAAGTCCGAAATCCTCTCTCTATTTGACTTGTGTTTTTTTCCTAGATACATACATACATACATACATACATACATACATACACACATACATACATACAAATGGAAAAACGATTGCGAAGTAATATAATGAAAAGAGCACAGGAGATGTTTTTCAGAAGACCTAGATTAAAATCATTCATTAGACATTAACTAGTTGTATGACCCTGGGTAAATCATTTAACTTCTCTCAGCCCCAGTTTCCTCATCTGTTCAATGGAGATAATAATAAAACATCTTCACAGGTTTGCTTTTAGGAACAAATGAGATTTTGTGTGTCAGTGGATGTGTGTGTGTGTTGCTTTACAAATCGTAAAGGGTTAAATTAAATGTTAGCTATTATTAGTAATAGTAATATTAATAAACACATAAGATAGTTTGTGGAATGCCCAGTAAAGGAACTCCTTCCACCAAAGCAGATTGCAATTTGCTCATGACTTCCTATATAAATACAAGGATTTTGCCTGCAGCATTTAAAACTTAAATGACTTGCCTCGGATCACAGAGCTAGTTCATATGCATAGGGAGGCAGGAAGAGATAGGGAAAAAAAAATGAAATATAGCAGACACTTAAATCTACTCCATAGTGAAAAGTATGGGGATGTACATAAGAAATAAAATGTGTGTGTGTGTGTTCTGGCATGAGGTGTTAATTTTAAACACAGTATTAAAATCACATATACAGTGATCCTTTGGAAAATGCAAACTATATAGCTAGAGCATGTTCTATAATTGATGACATATCTTCTAAATTCTGAATCATTATTTCTTCTTTCAGTTTACTTAATGTATTAACTCTTTGATAAAATTTAAGGTTTTATAACAGCATACATTTCTTGCAGTGTATTAATCAAAAATGTAAAACCTTTACAATGACATACTGTTAAAATGTACAATCTTACTTTTATGTGTTTTTAGAACCTGCAGAAAATCAAGTCCGACACGAAATCCTTCACCAGTCCAAATCTCTGAAGGTCTTATGGTACATTAAAAGTCATGGATCATTAACAATCACTTCTTTAAAGCTATTCTTTGTAGCCAGTCAGTAGAACATATGTGATTAATAAGGGGGTTGTTATTAAGATGAATTTCTTATGAGATTGAATTTTAAGGAATATAAAATCAAGCATATTAATTTTAAATTTAGTTTCATTTAGAAATATGTGAACATGGAAAAACTATACACTGAAACATTTTGTAATATTGCTGTCAGGGTTAAAATACCAAGCTCTTAATGGTATGTTTCAGGAGAAACCTATACATGAATCTATATATAACTGCAGCCTATTATTGAATGATCTTATAGTTACATTCCCTATCTTAATCTAATAATTATAAACAATCTAATAAACGGTAAAATCACAATTGACCAAAGAAACGTTTTCCTCTCACTTGTTTTGGTATTGTAAATCATTCTAACAGCAGATAAGATGATACATTTTGTTTGTATTGACCTTGACTTCCTAGATACTTATGCAACCATGTTTCAAATTTCAAGTTTTCTCATGTAATGAGTTTAGTTTTAATAAAATATAGGCATAGCAACTTATAAACGGTGGTTAAATATTATCTGCAAAGAAAAGTAAATCTGGATTTCAATAGCAATGCATTTTGTTTGTAATATTCCTTTATTCAACTTTATTATTCTTCAGGAATTCTTTATAATAATGACATGAATTTATAATTATTTAGTATATGAAAACATAATTTGAGATCAGATTGTAATTAGTTAATTGGAAAATGAGAGAACGCTACTAGGTAAATATCCTCCAATAGTTCATACAGAAAGAAGTGTTGAATACTAGCAACATATTTGCAGCAGTATATTTTTGTGGTAGAAAAACAATTGTAAGGAATAGTTGAACAAATTGTGGCATATTCATATAATAGAATTTTATTCTTCTTCTGCTAGACACAACAAATATGAAGAATTCAGAGAAACTTGAGAAGATTCATATGAACTGATGGAAAGTAAAGAAAGAATTAAACAAATTACACAATGACACAAAAATCAAAGCAACATTAAAAGGCAGCTGAATTCATGTTTAAGGAAAACTCTCAATTCCAGAAAACAATGATGAAACATAACTCCCTCCTCTCTATGGAGAGGTGACGAACTATGGTTGTGGAATGCTATATATGCTGTAAGATATGATTTATTTTGCTTGTTTTTTGCTTAACTTATTTTTGTCATTGCATGGGAAAATTCTATTGGATATTACTGAGAAGCTACAAATGTAAAAAAAAATAAAGGAGAAAAAAAAGAGTGAGCCATGGTTTTATTTAACAGTTTTAAGTCAAGTTCTAATTTCAAACTGTTCTCAGTAACCTATAAGGTGTGATGAAAAGTTTATGTATGATAAGGCTGTGACAATGGTCAATCCAATTACCTCTAATTATGAGCTATAGAAACTGAGACCTTGAGATCAAACGACCTTATGCTATCTTGATGCCAATATGAGGCTTAGTCAAGATTAAAACTCAAGATAGTTATCTTAGGTGTATTTCTCTTCCATGTTTGACCCTGAATATCCCTCAGGAAACAAATCTGATCTTTGAATTTGGTTGACACATATAATCAGAGTTGTTTTTATAGTTGTTTTCTACTTTTAAAGCACGTAAATGATGGGCAATAGAAGTGCTGTCCTGTCAAGAGAAATCAGTGATTCAGTGAACCATTTCCTCTCCTACAAGTCATTCCCTATTTTTCAGTTTCTATATAGATTCTATGTCAAGAGGGTCTGGCCCCTGTAGGCACATCTGTAAATCACTACTGGCTTGAGGCCCATTAAGCCAAGGAAACACCAGATACGCTCATCTAAACCTCTCTGCAAAGCTGAGGGAAAGAAGTCAGGGCCTGCAGACATGACTAGTCCTGGAGGGATAGCATCAGGGACCTAGGTGTGATCTAAGTGTATTTACTCCATAGAAGCTTTTCATCACATGATGTATATGTAGATCTATACTGCCTGTCCTAGAGTATTGTCTTGAGGACCTCTTCAGCTAATTTGACTTGGGAACATGGCCAGGCATTTTCCATCCTTTTGCATATTCCCCATATTTTTAATACTTAAAATTCTCATTTCTCTACTGTTCATCTGACTACACATGGTTTCACTACCATGCCTTTCTTCAGTCAATTGTATTCTGCCCAAATGAAAAGAATTAGTTAAGCCCTTTCAAACCCCCTTGAACAATAAACATGAGCAGATAGATGGCATAATGAATGCAACCCTAGATTGCTAGATTTGGAGTCAGGAAGAACTAGATTAGAATCCCGGTCCAAACACACTCTTTGTGACTTTGGGCAAATCAAGTTTACCTTTCTGGTTAATCTTCTCATCTGTTAATGGGGATGATAATAGCATCCCAAGGAGTGATGTGAGGATCAAATAAGACAGCATCTGTAAAGTGCTTTGTAAAACAATGATTATATAAATACTAGATACTACTACTATTACTTCTGCTGATAAGAAATATAATAATATTTTTTTACTTATGATAAGCAAAATATGCAAAACATTGACCCCATTAGAAAGCATTTGGGAGACATTTTTTTCTATTTTTCTCAAATCAGTCTTACTCATTTCTAATGATTTTGAATTGTTTAAAAAAAACTGTCAGTACTTAGTGTTAATCTTGCTATTCCTAACTTTGACTCTGCAAACAGTCTTATTTTCACCAAATACTAAAATAAATGTAATAAAATCTCTGATCACTGATTATAAAGGTTCTGACAATTTCCCTGTCTATATTTCTCCACCCACAGGTCTCTCCTCTCCCCCTTTCCAAATATGAAGTGATAGCCAACATGAGAGATATTTGGGCCATTAAAAAAAGACAGATCTATAATTTGATTATCACAGGGAATTTCTAGTGAAGAAACTTCATATACCAATGTCGAATAACTGTTCCTTCCTATTTAAATCCTTAGATCTGGGACACTGAGTGGTTAAATGGCTAGGGTCACATAGGATCACATGTCTCTGAGGCAAGACTGGAAGCTAACTCTCAACATCTCAAAGACTGGATATCTGACCACTACACCATTGGGTTCATTTATAAGGAGGTGATAGTCTCTGGCAATTACCATCACCCTGGGAAATATAGAACATAGACTTTGTATTTAAAGAGCTTAAACAAGCTAGCCATTTCCTCCTGGGTGGTATAACTCTTTCAGATCTGTGCTCCTGGGTCTAGGGTAATTACCCACAGACTTTTCTCCTCTAAAGGGTTATCTCTGTAATTTCCTTCTGGATAAGCCCAGGTACTGTGGTCAGCTGAGAAATGCTAGTTGTAATTGACATGAGTGAAGATCCATCAGGAGGTAATCAAGGACCAGAAGCAAACAGGAACTTCCTGACAGCTAGAAAGTTGGGAACAGAGACCTTCGCTACTTTCAGACATCCTGAGCAACCTGTGACACATTTTGGTGTAACACACACACACACACACACACAGATACATATACATATACATATACATATACATATTTATGTCTGTTTATACAGATATATATCCATGTTTGTGTAAATGTATATATGTATATATGTGTGTGTATGTATAGATATCTGTATATACATGTGTGTGTATATATATGTTTGTGTGTGGTTTTGTTTGTATGTGTATGGGGGGATACATTGATAAATAGATAGATAGATACCCACACACATATATATTATTTGAAATGTTCTAGGTTACAATGAAGGGGAAGGAAATAAATGCTAATCTTCTCCTCTCTCCAAAAGAACATGATCTCATTGTGAGGTCACCAAAGGTTAGGATAAAATTGAGGGGTTGACAGTCCCTATGACAGTCCAATTTAAAGAAGGTAATCACAGACTCATGGATCCTTAAGGAAAGAAGAGCTTCTATTTTTACATGCCCTTGTCTGTTTTCCTGCTATTTCTCTCACTCTCCATGCTACCACCACCCCCTTCAGTATCTTGAGATGAATACCATCTGGGCTGCAGTGATTTACTGCTCTTCAGTTTCTCAAGTTGTTCCCTAAGTGCCTTTTTGGAGACTTCAGGGTCTGTTAAGACCACACTGATTTCACACCAAAACCATACAGTGGAATTAGAATTTCCAAAATGACCTCCACAGAGAAGTCAGCGGCAGAGAGTAATCTTTAATCAAACTTCTCCAATGTGTATAATTGACTGTGCTTTGGGTCCATTAAAGTAAAAGGGAAATGAGTGCTTTAAAAAGCAAAATCTAGTTTCAAGTGCAACCAAGGAGGATTGTCATATTTAAAGGACAATATTAAAATCATGATTATAAATATCTAATCTCTCACAAATTATTGTACTGGATGGTGCTAATCTTTCCGTTACTGCCTATGATTCATTAATACATAATAACTTTCATATTTGGAGGGACAGACTAAAATGAAAATTTATTAGATTTATTAGATTTCTGCATGTAATTGATTTAGGGTCTGAATCAGTAGGATGCAGACCTTGTTCTTAATGCTACATTCCACATATTTTAAGACTAGCTGTCTTTCAGGTTAGAAACTTGAGTAGTTATTTTCAGACCCAGGACATATATATATTTATTTATTTTCCTGGGAATAGAATATG
>NW_027187351.1:8890612-8892508 GCF_028583685.1 Petaurus breviceps papuanus
GAGAGAGAGAGAGAGAGAGAGAGAGAGAGAGACTGAGAGACAAAGACAGAGAAAAACTTTAAAGGGAATTAGCAAATTTTTAAAAGATAGTACTTCAACATTTCTCTCATTTCCAGATTTCTCTAAGAGATATTGGGGAATTTTGACTATAGTGAAATCTAGGACTATCACTTGTTTTAGTGAAATCTAAGTGAATCTAATTGAAGGAGCTGATTTTGTTGCATTTGCCTATCATGAGGTATAAATGCTCACACTGAAAATTTTACATGCAGCTCTTAGGAGCTCACCTGGTTATGCACACTTCAGCTTCTATCTTCACCTTACTTGTCAAATAGCAGAAATAAGAGAGGGTTGGGAATATACCAGGGAAAGATTTGAGACCTATTGGTACATCTTGATTGACTATTTGAAGACAGTAGTTATGCCAAATTAAAAAAAAAAAACATTTCCTAGCAAAGACAGTCATAAATGAGGGGGATGGAAAAGAAGCAACATCAGTTGTGGTTAGCGAATTAACTGATGTACCAAGAATATGGGGAAGGGGTCTCATGGATACAGATGAGATACAATCACTAAAAGATGTGGTAGTTTAAACAGAGGAAATTGGGAAATGATAGACATCACTGACAGAAGCTTACCTCATATAGACCTTTTTTATTGTGTTATTAGATCACAAAATTAAATAAAAAAGCAATGGGATTAAAAGATTAGGTTTTTTAAATGTTTAAAAAAACAGGAAAGCAGTAACTAGAACAAAGATATAGATATTGGGGGCATAAGGGCAATTCTGGGAGAAACAGCAGACAGGAGAGGAAGGGGAAATGTGAGAGGAGTTCAAACTTGGGACCTAAAGATGTTTCAAGCATTTTCCAGCTGGAAAAATGTTATGAAATTGGCTGTGTCCTTAATCTCTCTCAATATCCTGTAATATCCCATAAATAATAACTTCCTGCCTTGACAACCTCCCACCCATAATCCATAGCATTGATTATATATATATGGAAAGTTCTATATGTGGAGGGTGGTTATTGTTGGGGGTTGGGGGAATTGGAATACCACAACAGTGAAATGAACAATCATGGTAAAAAAAATATGCTCCATTCATCATGCCAATCAAATTTGTACTTAATGGTGTTCTGCTGTTCAATGTAGGACACAAATAGGAAAATTAATTTTACTATAAAACTAATGTAAATTAATATAAATTTGTTGTTTAATATGTGCATTTAAAAATAGAAGTTCAGTTTCATATACAAAAAGTTTTGTACATCTGTGCACATTAGAATGTTTGTATTTTTAGATAACTGAGTTCATAAGAAGAAAAACAATAAAGAAGTTTTCTGGTCTTACAGTGAACAGAGTACTAGGCCTAGGATCAGTAAGACTAATCTTCCTGAGTTCAAATCTGGACTCAGACGATTACTAGCTGTGTGACCTAGACAAGTCATCTGTTTGCTTCCATGTAACTGTCTATCCATCTCTTTCTCTGCCATCTCCTTTACCTTTCACTTGTAATCTTTCCCTACATCAGGGTATTTTCCATTGAGTCCTATCCTCTCATTATGTGACCAAAGTATTTTGGTTTCAGTTTCAATGTTTGACTTTCCAGTGAATAGGCTGAATTAATTTCTAGAATTACTTTGCTTTCTCCATAATCCAACACCATTTGGGGTTTTCTTGGCAAAGATACTGGAGTGGTTTGCCATTTATTTCTCCAGATCATTTTACAGATGAGGAAATTGAGGCACACAGGGTTAAGTGACTTGCTCAGGGTCACACAGTTAGTAAGTATGTGAGGTCAAATTTGAGCTCAGGATGATGAGTCTTCTTGACTTCAGGCCAAGCACTCTGTGTGTGTGTGTGTGTGTGTGTGTGTGTGTGTGTGTGTGTGTGTGT
>NW_027187351.1:8892518-8902945 GCF_028583685.1 Petaurus breviceps papuanus
TGTGTGTGTGTGTGTGTGTGTGTGTGTGTGTGTGTGTGTGTGTGTGTGTGTGTGTAAAGAGACATAGAAAGAGAGAGACAGAGAGAGAGTTCAAATGACTTGTTCAGCATCACATAGGTAGTAAATTTCTGAGTTAGGATTTTAACTCAGGTCTTCTTGAATGCAAATCCAACACTCTATCCACTGTGTCATTAAATTGGAACTGGATTCAGATTCTTGCTTCATATTTTTAGTAAGTAGATGTGTGACCATGGACAGTCACTGAACATCTCTGGACTGTTGTATTATAATCAGCAAAATGGAGGTACTACGAGCCCTGCCTATTCCATAAAGTTGTTGTAAAGTAATTGTGTTCGAAAACTTAAAGTGCTATTTAAATATATTTCCATGATATTGCCCTGGATTTTAAATACCTCCCTTCCATATCTGACTACAACCAAGATTATTTAATATTAACTCCACACACTTCATGTACTCTATATGCAGGTCAGCTTAGATCACAAGCCATGCCTTGTTTTCCTCTTGCTCTCTCCCACCTTGTTCAACACAGACAATCTACCATGCCTGCACCATATCACCTCTTCATTCTTTTTTTTTTTTTTTGCCTTTTTTTTGGAGGGGGAAGGCAGGGCAATTGGGGTTAAGTGACTTGCCCAATATCACACAGTTATTTTTGTTTAAGTATCTGGGTCAGATTTGAACCCAGGTCCTCCTGGTTCCAAGGCCTGTGCTCTATTCACTGTGCCCCCCAGCACCTCTTCATTCTTAAAAAGAATCCTTGCATTGCTTCAAGTCTTGATTTCAAGGCAAGAAACGGGATGTTGATATTGAGGAATAGCTAGAAGGCCACATTGTTTAGAAAATGTATCTATTGTTCTTTTCACTCCAGAATCCTAGAAAAGGTCATATACATTCATGAGTATTCAAGGTATTATATACTATAACTGGAAAGGCATCTTAGAGGTTATGTAATCTTTTCCGAGATGAGTCTAACTCAGTCCAGACCTCCAATTATTTAAGTTTGATAATGGAATGAAATGAGACACTTACAGGTCATTCAGTAGGTAATGAAAGGGAATGTGCTTTGTCTTTCAACGAAGATATTTCATAAGAATTTGCACCCTCAAGTCAATTCAGTTGCCTGAAGCTCTCTTACTTGAACTGTCCATTATAGTTTGCCAGATAAACAACAGAGAGGTGGAAGCTCCTTATGGTTATTTCACACTTAGGTGATCAGCAAATTATGTCAACAGTCTGAACTTTTAGGCCCTTGTGCCAATCAAGTCTCAAGGTCGATCACTATACCTTTTAAGGAAAAACTGGCTTAATTCATGATCATGGGGGTAAGGGTTAAGATACTGTTCTCACCACGTTGTCCAATCCCATATTTGATAGATGATGAAACTGATTAAGATTTGCAACCCAGATTAAAGGATTTGCCCAGGGTCCCACAGGCAGGATTCAAACTAAGATCCTCTGACTGATGACTCTGTGCTACACCACAGAACCTCCTTATCTCTGGTTTAGTTTAGCTTTCTTTTCTCTTCAAAACTCCTTGTAATCTAGCTTCTGAACTCACCACTCCATTGAAAGTGCCTTCTCCAAGCTAAATCCAATGGTCTCTTCTAGATATTCCCCAAGTGCCATAAAATGTCACTTTACCTGCCCCCCCCACTCAAAAAATCTTAAATTCTTGCTTATTCCTCTACCACAAAATAGGAAGTACTCAGTTTAGAATTTTAGGTTCCTCACAATCTTGCTTCTACTTACCTTTTCTATCATATTTCATATTATATTATTTTCATCTCTCTATAATATTTCATATATTCCATCATGTTATTTCTATCATATTTCATATTCATATTATATTATTTCATATTTCATATTACCTGCTCTCATTTCCAATCAGTGTCCTACAAACTCTTCCCAGACACAATATTCCTTTTCCTCCTTCTTTTCCTTTGCAGGAATGGTCCCTGATACTTAGGACACATTTCATCCTCACATTCACCTCACATACCCTACTCCCCATTTCCTTCAAAGCACAGTTTAAGTTGCCAGTTCCTATATAGCAATCTTTCTGATTTCCCAGGCTTTGAAGATTTCTCCCACTTTAAATTATTTTTAATACTTTATATATGTACTATATTTACTTGTAAAAATTGTATTTTGTCCCTTTTCTCCCTGCTCTGCCATAATGCAAAATTTATGAGGATAGTAATGATTTGTTTTATCCTTACCCATAGTATGCATTGTGTTTGGAATTGAATTGAACACAGTTTGTGAAGGGCAAGATGGTGAAGGTTCTGGAAAAGGTGGGTGGAGGGTTTGTGGAGAGTTTTAAATGCAAGATTGAGGAGACTGTATTTAAACTTCTGTGCTCTTTCTTCCTAATGCCCTGCAGGTAGCCTTCAATATCTGATGGCATCCACATCCAAACGACTTATAAAGAAGGGCAAAGATGGGCCAATCTCTTGAGTCTGTCCAAAGCTCAGGTTGTTAGGTCCAGAATAGCTTCTCAAGTGTTTCAAGTTTTCCTTTGTCTCTTTCAACAAGACAGGAAAAGAAAGCAATGACTAAAGGGGGTGCAAAGATGGTTGGGGAGGGGAGATTTTTTTTAATCTATGTATTTGGGTTTTAATATTCAGAACAATATCAGTTCTCTTTGCTTTTCCACTCCCCCCAAATTTTAATATCAGATAAGGCTATGTGAAAGTACCTGATAATCTATAAGCAATCTCTAAGCACTGTGATGAGTTGTTTTGTTTTGGTTTGGTTTTAGTAGTTATATTTTACCTCTTCCCTCCAACAGTAGATGAGTTTACCTCTTTAGACTATGAATACTTTGGTGTCAGAAAAGTTTTTTTTTTAAGTTTCCTATAAAGAATATCTTCTTTCTCCCTGGGATCAAAGCATAGTTTTGTAGGTTAGAGCCTTTCAACATGCTGAAATTATGAGGTTTTTTTTTATCGATTCAGGATTTACTTTACCTTGCAGTCAATGTTGCAAAGTATGTGGGTTTTATAGGTGTGGGGGGATGCATGAGTGTAAGTGTATGGATGAGTCTGGGTCTGAGTACAGTTTTAAATCCCTTTGAAAGACTCTTGAGTTCCAGTAATAATAATGATATTGAAGCTAATGATAACTGATAATGATGACAACCAAGATGGTGTTGAAAATGATGATGCTTAGGATTCATTATTTCATCTTAGTGGATATTCCCAGAGCCCTTCCCTGCCTTCATGGGCTACTTTTTTAATCACTTGTGTTCCTTCCCCCACCAGAGGCTATCTCCAGTCATCCAATATGTACCTGGCTGCTGGACCCAGATGCCTCCAGAGGAGAAAGTGCAGCTGGTGACTTTGCACAGCCCTCCCTCACTCATATCCAATACACTTGCATGTCTTGGCATCACCTCCATGATGTCCTCTTC
The DNA here is from genome assembly GCF_028583685.1 of Petaurus breviceps papuanus. Lineage (NCBI taxonomy): Eukaryota > Metazoa > Chordata > Mammalia > Diprotodontia > Petauridae > Petaurus > Petaurus breviceps. The sequence goes on from NW_027187351.1 coordinate 8,895,952, forward strand.
CACAATGAAGGACAAACAACAACAAACAGTAATCCTTCCCCCATCCCTAATCATTGTTTGATTGTTTGATGGTGAGCCTTTCAACCTTCACGGGATGTAGTAGACATTGTCCTACACTCTGATTGTAAGAACCCAGGGTCATCCACGTGACTCAGAAAAATCTTTTAGTGGAGAATTAATAATAATAATACCTTGATAAGGCAAGTACCTGTGACTTCATGGGTGAGGGAACTGTCTCTTCCAAAGGCAGGTTCCAACTCATCTCACATGTGCCATCTTAGATAACTGCCTGAGGCTCAGGATAAATGACATGCCCAAGGTCACATAGGGATTAAAGTTCAGAAGTGAGATTGCAGTCTAGGTCTTCCTATTTCTAAGACCAGGGTTACCAGACAGGAATAATAACAACTATAACAAATAACAATAATAATAATAATATAATTTGTACAGCACTTTAGCATGATAGGTTTGCAAAGTGCTTTATATATGTCATCTCATTTGATATTCAAAACAACCCTGGGAAGGGGGTAATAATAATTACCATCGTTTCATGGTTAGGAAAATTGACAATTAGAGAAGTTGAGTGACTTGTTAGAGGGGTCACACTGCTAGTAAGTGACTAAGGTAAGATTTAAACTCAGTTTTCCTAGATCCAGCACTCTGTCTACTATGCCAGCTAGGTACTAGCAGTTTCTTGAAGCATAGGGTTAGCCTATGGAAAGAAATGGAGAGAAGCTTACTATTCTTGTTTTCAGGCATAGGTGCCCAAGAGGTAAGGGGGTTGGATTAGAGAAGGTTTTTCTTTTGGTGGCAAAGCAGGCATTTTTTTTTCACCAAGAGAAGGTAAGAATAATCCTATTCAACCTTAGAACCTTTCTAGACCCCTCTCTCTGCGGCCTGGATAGGTTTAAATTGGAACCTTCTCTGTTTTCCTACTCAGGCATTGTTGGGTGGAAAGAAGATACTCAATCCCTTGGCTACAAGATAACTTGACTCTTATTTCCAAGGTAAGAGATCTCTCTGAATTAGTACTTATTTCATTGAAATATGGTGTGTCCATTATGGAATGGGGGATATAGAACTAGGCCTTGGACTTCCAAACTTGGACCTTTGGAAGACCTGGATTTAGTCTTATTACTTTGTGAGGAGGGATAAGCCACTGTTGGCACCCCACAAAATTCTGTAAAATTGTGTTATTCATCTGAATTGGTACAGTGAAGACCCACACTGGAATTCCATATAGTCATCAATTCTCAGGTCTAGACAAAAAAAATATGTTCCTAGAGATCATCTAGGCCTTATTTTATAAAGAAGGAAACAGAGACTCAGAAAGGTTCAAGTACCTGGGCAAAGTAACAGAGATCTGGTCAGGTCCAGAATTCAAGCACTTTGTTTTTCAGTCTAGTGTTTGTGGCGCTTTGCCCCAGAATCTGCCCTACATTTAGTGAACTACTGTGTTCATTAAGAGCTATTTCAATAGGAAATGGGTAAAGGAGATTTTTGTCTCCATCTTATCTCCACAACTGCAACCTTTCAAGAGAATCAATTATCATGGTGCATATGTCAACAACTTAAGAAAATATTTATTAAATTTCTGTTGGAGAGGGAATCCTCCGCTAGACACAAGAAAAACATACAAAGACAAATTAAACACAGTCTTTGATCTCTTAGGGCTAACCAACTAAAAGGTAGAACCAGATAAAGTTCTGATAAAAAATGATATATGGTCAAGTCAATTCAATCAGCATTGATTAAAATACCCACAAGGTACTAGATATAGTACGAGGTGAAAGGGATAGTCCAAAGACAAAAGGGAAATAATTCCTGACTTTGAGACCTACATTCTGCATTTTTATCACTGAAAAAGTGAGGCATAAACTCAAAATCGAGGAGGAAAAGGTCATTATTGAATGGGGACTATATGATCACAGATTTATAGCTAGCTGGAAAGAACCTCAGAGGCCATCTAGTCCAATGTTCTCATTTTGTAAATGAGGAAGTTCAAGCTCACAAAGCTTATGCTAGTTACCTGAAAGAATTGGGATCCAAGACAGGGTCCTCTAACTCCATACTTCTTGTTCTTTCCATTGCAGAAGCAGCATTGGATTTGACCTTAACGAATGGGTAGAATTTGAAGAGACCAAAATGGAGGCAAGGGCCCTCCCTTGTTCTGCAAAAGCAGAAAGTTCAGGGCATTATTTCCATAGGCAACTGGATATAAAAAGGTTGAAATAGAAAACTCTAGAATGTATAGGAGAGAGAAAGGTAAGGGTGTGCATGGGGGGGGGGGTGGAGGCGGGGTATGGGACACTACAGTAGATTAGTGGGATTTGATTACTAGCCTAAGGAATTTGAATTGTATTTGGTAGACAACATGTCAAGACCATTGAAAAGTCTTGAACCAAAGAGTATGAGGTAATTGTGATTGGATTAGAATGTGAGGAAGATTGACTTGACAGTATTTTGAGGAAAGAATTGAAAGAAGAATGTGTAGGTGAAAAGATTAGCTAGGAGATGAAAATATCAGTTAGGAAGACCCTTGTTCCAGAATAAATCCAAACTATATAACTTCATTAAAATTCTTCTCTGATTCGGCATCACTGTCTGGAGGTCACCCTGAGTTCTCAAAAGCAATACCAGCAGAACACACGCTCAGTGGCTGCTCCTCTCAGCCTTTGATTATAGACATAGTGTCAGTGTCCTCCTCCTGAGGAACTGGAGAGGTAACATCAATGAAAGGTTGGCTATCTTGAGGATTTTTTTTTTCATCCATAGTAATTCACAAATCCTGTTTACTGAAGTATAAGGATTTGAAATAGGATTTGTGGAGGGAGGGGATACCCACACTGATAAAATCAGAGATCCTTGAAATATTGAACCATGAGTATGTTCTAGGTACATGGGCAGCTGAGCCTTCATCAATACCCAAACAGCTGACAGGAAGCAGGCTTTCTCCAACTTGGTGCTTAAGCACTTGCAAATGGCTAAAATAGCTGCTAATGAGCTAATGATCCTTATTCATTAGCAGCTGCTTAAGCCTAGGTTGAAGGGGGTTGGGGGGTGGAGGCAAGGGAAGCACTGCCATCAAGCAACTGCTTCCAGGCAGCAAGGAGTTGAAGGATCAACCAATGAGGTGATCACATGAAAACCTGAGCTTGTCTATATGAATTTTCTACACAGACACCATCAATTTAGACCTCATCACAATAGACCAAAAGGCAAAGAACCTCACTATCTGATCACATTTGTGTTTAGTATAATCCTCTTTTTTCAGAAAAAGGAAAAAGAAGTTTGTGGTAGAGTAATGTTGGTGATGGAAAGAACATGAAGTTTGGAATTAGAGGACCCTGTCTTGGATCCCAATTCTATCAGGTAGCTAACATAAGCTTTGTGAACTTGAATTTCCTCATTTACATAGTGACAGCTATGTGGCACAGTGTGAATAGAGTGCTAAGTCTGAAGTCAGGAAGACCTGAATTCAAGTGTAGACTCAGACACTAACTAGCTGTATAACCCTGGGGAAGTCATTTACCCCTGATTGCTTCAATTTCCTCATCTGTAAAATAAATTGGAGGAGGAAATAGTAATCTACTTCAGTGTCTTTGCCATAAAACCACCAAAAGGGGGGTCAAAAAGAGTAAGATGTAACTGAAAAAAACAAAAACGTATGATATCGCCTAGATAGGTGATATGATACATTTTTAATGACCTCATATCTAAGATTACAATAAGTACTCTGTTTTGCATAATTACATTTATTTCATTATATAATTATAAACATGATAGAAAATGTGAATTGGGTTAACTGAAAAAGAAAAAAAAGCTCAGTTAAACAATTATAAGAAATATTTTCTGTACCACAGAGTATGATAGCCTAGCAGAGGTTACCAAACTTATTTGACCTACAGACTGCTTAAAAAAAAAATTACTCACTGCTCCCCTGGGGTTAGGTTAGGTTAATCCTTATTTTTATTTTTATTCAACACCTCACAGTTGCACCCAAAACTGTTACCATATCCCTGAATCATTCCAGAGCCCCCAGGTGGCAATATGGCCCACTTTGGGACCTACTCAACCTGTCACTTCCTCTAAGAAGCCTTCCCTGGCCTCTCTTATTGGTATAAACTTCCCATTAACTTTTCACAAACTTCAAGGAATGAAAGTGGTGCAGGAAAGGAGTGCTGATTTTAAAGTCAAAATGAGATAGGTTTAAACCCCACATCTGACACCCCCTGTGTCACCTTGGATAAGTCACATATCTTCATTTGGGCCTCAGTTTCTTCATCTGAAAAATGAAGGGAATTAAACTAGATGGATGGCATTTGGCATTCCTTCCAGCTCTGAATCTATCATGTAACTCTATAAATTCTTTAGACTTTGCCTATCAATTGGTTTTACTCCTTTCTCATTTCTTTATATAATTTTGTTTTATAGTTATCCATTTTGATTACTTAAATTTTACCTCTTATTTGTGAGTACCATAAGGACAAAGGCTATAATATCTAAACTTTCTATACCAGCACAGAACATAGTACTATGCACAGAGTATGCACTTAATGTTTTCTGAGTGAATTAAAATAGTTGAAAAATGGAAAATATTTCCTCCTTGAATTTCTTAGTGGCATTTAAACAATTACTCATATGTGGAATTTCCTGAACAACCGAAGACCTCCTTCACCATTGTTAGACCCGGAAACAAAAATTTTCCTTTGACTGTTGTCTAAAAAGTCCTCACCACGAAAAACAATAGTCATATTGTTGTTGTCATTTTCTGACTTTACATGTAAAGCAAGTTGATCATGATATATTTGTTCCTTTAACTTCGTTTTGCTCTGAGAAGTCCTTGAGCTATTGAGATCTCTAGAATGTATAATCATGCATTCTGCCATCTCTGCCTATCACTTAGGCACATGGTATAACTTAACAGAAATGTAACAGACCCTTAAACAGGTGGATAGCCAAACTTTCATTTCCCTGATATGTGAGACTCAGGATCCAAATTGCCTATTTCTTTCATTTGGAACCTAACCATAGGGTTACAGTAAACTACCTTGATGGAAGGTTTATCTTAAGACTTATATAATTTTTTGCCCCTTGTGTATCATAACATTTTGGGGGAAATATTTCCTAGGGATAACATATGGTGGAACAATCTTTCAGGTTACCTGTTGTGACCCTGATTTTGCGTCATGTGGGAAAAATGTGCTTCCAATTAAGTTTGTCCCAGGAGGATGCAATTCTTTATGGATTCAGGGTGAAGAATAGCCATGGAGCCTGGTCTTTGTCTGACAGCTGGAGAAAGGCACCTTGAATCAATAAAATTCTTATTAATTCCAGTCCCAATGCTGGCAATTGGTTCAACACTGTCAAGAGTCTACTAAGTACTATAGATCTAACAAAACGTATTTTGTCCGGGGAAAAAAAGTGCATGATACATTGGGTAAAAGTCTGCAGATTAATTCAGATCCAAATAAAAGCAACACACTTATTTGATGCCTACTGCATAAAGGCGGTCTTATGTCTGGTGCTGGTTGGAGTAAGAAGACAAACAAGCTTCTTAAGGTCAGAGATCATGTCTCATTCATCTTTGTACCCAGCACAAGATCCTTGCAGTGTCTTACAGTGGGCACTCAATAAAATATTTGCTAAATGAGTTTGTTGAACAGCTCAATCAATCAATCCATAGATACAGAATAGTTCAGTAAAATAAAAGTAAAAAAAAGTAAAAAAAAACAAAACAGAATAGTTTAGTAAAAAGTCTTCAGGCTTTGGAATCAGATTACCTGGGTAGGAATCTCATTCTTCTACTTTCACCCTTGAAATCTTGTTCACAAGATGAGCTCTCTCAAACCCAGTTTCTCATCTATAAGAAGAGAAGTTCAAATTATGTTGCCACAAAGATACCTCCAGCTATGAATATATGATACAGCAATCTTTGAAGAATGTAGTTTGCAAAATAAGATAAAAGTAGGACTTGACAGAGTAATGAAAAAATCCTGGATTCTAGTCAAAGGATCTGGATTCAAATCTTAGCTGTGCTTCTTACTTAACCTTAGACAAGTCACTTAACCTCAATTTGTTCTCCTTAGCTTCCTCATCTGTAAAATGAGGAGGTTAGACTAGACAACCTCAGAAATATCATGTAGCTCTATGATTTTATGAGCATTTTAAAGACATAACTAACAATTAAGATTTAAGAAAAATAACAACACATTTAGATATTAATTACTAAAATAATATGTCCCAAGAACTAAAATTTCCCTCCATTTCATTTTTCATTTGGAAATATTTTAATAACAATAAATCTAATGGGAAAACTAGAGAGGAATAACAGGTATGTGCTTTGCTTCTCTTCTCACCCCCCACGAGAAATGTTATGGGAAGCCCCCTTGCCCAGCCTGCTACCTTATTCTGATCTATTGTCCCCTCACCTATCACATTGATCTTCCAAAAGAACAGGTCTGAACATGTCATCTCCCCCTTGTACCATTAAAGAAATTCCAGTAGCTTCCTAATACCTGCAGGATAAAATATAAAATATTCTCTTTGACAGCTAAAGCCCCTCATAAATTGGTCCTTCTCAATTTTTCAGTCTTCTGACATCTCACTCTCCTCCCACTCATCATCCCCAGATCTCCACAGTATAGTGACACCGACTTCCTTGCTGCTCTTGGAACAAGATATTCTGTTTTCCTAATCCTGCATTTCCACTGACTGTCCATATGCTTGGAATGCTGTCCTCTTTATGTCTTCCTCCTAGCTTCGACAGCTTTCTTTAAGTTCCAGCTAAAATTTCATCTTCGACTAGGTCTTTCCTGAACCCCCTGAATTCTAGTGCCTTCCCTCTGTTGATTATTTCATACAAAGATATAGACCTCTATCTATACATATAAACACATACATATAAATATATACAAACATATAGATAGATTATAGGTAGATAGATGGATAGATAGATAGATAGATAGATAGATAGATAGATAGATAGATAGAT
>NW_027187351.1:8902955-8913055 GCF_028583685.1 Petaurus breviceps papuanus
GATAGATAGATAGATAGATAGATAGATAGATAGATAGATAGATAGATAGATAGATAGAATCTTGGTTAACACAGTTATTTTCATGTTGTCTTCCCAATTGACTGTGAATTCTTGACAGCATGGAATTTTTTTTTGAAGGGTGGAAAGGTCTTTTTTTCTTTTTATTTATTTCGTTAAATATTTCTCAATTGCATACAAAAATTTTATCAACAATTTTTAAAATTTTTGAGTTCTAAATTTTCTCCCTCCCTTCCTCTTCACCCTTCTGTGTCCTTGAAAAGGTAAACAATTTTATGTAGATTATGTGCAGTCCTGAAAAACCTAGTTCTATATTAGCCATGTTGAAAAAGAAAACACAAACAAAATAAAACATTACAAATAAAGAAAAATTTTAAAATATGTTTCAATGTGCATTCAGAGTTCATCAATTCACTTTCTGGAGACAGCAGTTTTCATCATGGGTACTTTTGAATTGTCTTGGATCATTGTGTTTGTCAGAGTAGCTCTTACATTTAAGATCATTCAGTATTGCTATTACTGTGTACAGTGTTCTCCTGGTTCTGTTCATTTCACTTTGTATCAATTCATATAAATCTTCCCAGGTTTTTCTGAAACCATCTAATTCATCATTTCTTACGCACAATAGTAGTCTACCACAATCATATCCCAAAACTTGCTCAGTCATTTCCCAATTGATGGGCATTTCCTCAATTTCCAATTCTTTGATACCAAAGGTGTTTCTATAAATATCTTTACACAAGTAGATCTTTTTCCCTTTTATTGATCTCTTTGAAATATAGAAGTGGTATTATATACATAATTTTAAAAATCAGGATAGTTTCACAATATTCTCTAGAATGGTTGCACTAATTCACTACTCAACTAAAAGTACATTAGTGTCCCAATCATTCCATATTCCCTCCAACATTTGTCATTTTTCTTTTTTGTCAAGTTAGCCAATAAGATAAGTGTAAGGTATTATCTTAGAGTTGTTTTAATTTTCATTTTTCTAATCAATAATGATTTAGAGCATTTTTATGTGACTATTGATAGCTTTGATTTGATCTTCTGAAAACTGCCTATTCATACCATTTGGCCATTTATCAACTGGTGAATAGCTTTTATCTTTACAAATTTGTCTCAGTTTCCTATAATTTGAGAAATGGGGCCTTTATCAGAGAAACTCATTATAAAAAATTTCCCCCAGTTTCCTATTTTACTTCTATTCTTGGCTGCATTAGCATTGGTAATACAATTTCTTTAAAAATTTATGTAATCATCTATTTCCTATTATGCTTTCTATCTCTTGTTTGATCATAAACTCTTCCCATATCCATAAGATCTGACAGGTACATTTTCCATGATGTCATAATTTACTTATGATATCACTCTTTATATCTAAGCCATTTCTCCATTTTGACCATATTGTTATATCTGATATCTAGGCCTAGTTTCCGCCAAATTGCTTTACAGTTTCCCCAGTAATTTTTGTCAAATAGTGAGTTATTGTCCCCACAGCTTGAATCTTTGGGTTTATCAAACAATGGATTACTTTGACCATTAACAATGGTATATTGTGTACTTAATCTATTCCACAGATCCATCACTCTATTTCTTAGTAACAGATTGTTTTGATTAATACTGCTTTGTAATACATTTGAAATCAAGAACTGTTGGGCTTCCTTTCTTCACATTTTTTTTTCATTGATTCCCTTCACATTTTTGGCCTTTCTTTTCTTCCAGATGAATTTTGTTACTATTTTTTCTATCTTGATAAAATAATTCTTTGGTGTTTCAATTGGTATGGCACTGAACAAGTAAACTAGCTCAGACAAAATTGTCATTTTTATTATATTGGATCAGCCAACTTATAAGCAATTAATATTTCTCCAATTGTTTATCTGCCTTTATTGATGTAAAAAGTGTTTTCTTTTGTTTTAATTGTCTTGGTAGGCTGACTCCAAAGTGTTTTAGCTTGTCTGAAGTTAATTTTAAATGAAATTTCTCATTCTATCTCTTCCTGTTTGGTTTTGTTGGTAGTATATAGAAATCCTTGTTCTTTTTGTGAGTTTATTTTATATCCTGCAACTTTGCTCACTGTTGGTTTTAGATAGAAATTATTTGTCATTTTAAGAAAGGCTCCCTCAATTCCTATGCTTTCTAGTATTTTTAATATGAACTGAGGAGTTTGTAGTTTGTCAAAGGTTTTGTCTGCATTTATTGATACAATAATAAAATTTTTATTGGTTTTATTGATATGATCAGTTATGCTAATAGTTTCCCTAATATCGAACCAGCCCTGCATTCCTGCTATAAATCCCACATGGTTATAGTGTATGATCTTTACAATAATTAATGGAATATCCTTGGTAGTATTTTATTTAATTTTTTTTTTGCATTGATATTCATTAGGGAAATTGGTCTATAGTTTTCTTTCTCTTTTTGGGGGGAGGGGGAGGGGCTTTCCCTGTTTTAGGTATTAAAACCCTATTTGTGCCATAAAAAGAATTTGATGGGACTCCTCCTTTGTCCACATTTTCATATAGTTTATATAGTATTGGGATTAATTGTTCCTTAAATGTTTTGTAGAATTCACTTGTAAATCCAGCCAGACCTGGGGACTTTTTCTTAGAGAGCTCATTTGTAGCTCATTCAATTACTTTTTCTAAGATAGCATTATTTAAGCACTCTATTTACTCTTCTGTTAAGCTGGGAAGCTTATATTTTTGTAAATATTCGTCCATTTCTCATATTGTCAATTTGATTGGTGTACAAGTGGGCAAAATCATTCCTAATAATTGCTTTAATTTCATCTTCATTGGTGAAATATTCACCCTTTTCATTTTTTATAGTAGTCATTTCTTTTTTCCTTTCTTTTGTTTAAATCAAATTAACCAATAATTTATCTATTTTGTTGGGTTTCCTCCCATAAAATTAGCTCCTAGTTTTATTTATTGGTTCAGTTTTGTTTTACTTTCAATTTTATTAATATCTCCTTTGATTTTCATGATTTCTAGTTTGTTGGGATTATAATCTAACTGCTCTTTATGGCCTCTGCTTCCCTTTTGACCTGAAACTATACTGTTCCTCAGGGACTCTGATCCCTTGGGACAAAAACTGATAATGCCCTCAGGGTCCCTAGTCCCTTTTGACCAAAAGTAATACTGTCCCTTCAGAGCCTCTGATCCATCCTGATTGTAAGTGCTCCTTGCCACCCTTGTACTATGACCCAGACGTGTGTATAGGGATAGGTAATGGAATTATCAAGCAGTGTTAGGTCTGGGATTCAGTCCTAGCACATGGGTTCCCTGTAATCTTTTTTCTCACCAGTTGCCAAGTGCATCTCCAGGCTGAGCTTCTTCTGTTACCACTACCTGGTCCCACCACTGGTATTTTTTTCATCCATGTGGTCTCAGGGGCAACCTCTAACTCTGTGTCACTGATCTCTTTTTCTGAATTCCTATGTTGTCTTGGACTAGAAGACTGTTTCTGGTGCTCTGTTGTCTCTGCCACAGCAAAATTTAAGTTGAGGTGTTATTTTAACGTTGCTTGGAAGAAAATGTTAGGAGAATTCAGCCATGCATTTTCTCTGCTCTGCCATTTTGACTCTATCCCCAGAAGGACCTTTTCTTAATTTTTCCAGTACTTAGCATGGAACCTGGCACATAGTAAGTACTTAACAAATACTGTTTCATTTGACTTGACTTGATTGTATCTTGGTTATTGTAGCAGCAAGCACCCCAAGCGTCCTCAGGGTTTGCTGCCCATACAGGTTCTTGGATCTGCTTTGATAAAGGAAAGCAACTCAAAATGGGTTAATAAGCTTACTTTAATCAGTCAAACATGTATCATTTACCTAGTTCAGGGGGAAAAGGTCAGCACCCCGAACTTCAGAATACACAGACCGAATTATCAAGTCAGAGAAACAGATCAAGTAGACAGATTTCCAAACTGTCCAACCATTACATCCATACCAAATCAACATCTGGGTTTTTCAAAGCCGGGGGCTCTGGATGATGGCTTCCCATAATCCATATCAAATCACAGAACACTTCTCAAAGTGAGCCCCAAAACAAAGCCTCACATCAGGGCTTATGTACCCTTCTCCTGGCTCAGAGAATGTAACAACCTTTTGGACCCACTGGCCAATCAAAAAGTATCCACTGAAAAACAAGCCTCCCACCCCAGGCTCCAGGTGCACTTTAGCCTAGGGGCAGGGAAAATCTTTAAAATTTACATTCCCATTGGAGTTATAAAAGAAGACTGAGAATCTGAGGACTTGGGATCTGAGATAGAAAAGGGGAGGAAGTAGTGTTTTCTTGATGGTCAGGTACAATCCTAAGAGGGGAGGGTCTCTGCTCCCATGTAGCACAAAGAAGTGCTGAGTGCAGTCTTTTTATTAGTGCTCTATTAGAGCCAAGTAGTCCAACAAAACCCCACCGAGACAAGAGAAGCTCTGGGGGCACTGCTGACCTCTGATCTGCCCTTCTACTTACACTTATTCCCAATAAGATATCTATGAATGAGGTCTTGGAGAAGCTTTACTAGGACGCCAATGCTTTTCTTTTAATCCCTGATAATTATCAGCTCCCTCCTCCTTCCAAGAAATGTCTTATTTTCATGATAATTCTTTGGATAGGGACAAATATAAATGTTTTTATGTTCTCAGGGTCAGTACTCACCCCTGTTGAGATAATGTGACACGTTCCATTTGTTTATAAATATTCAACAATGGGGACAGCTAGGTGGCACAGTGAATAGAGCACCTGCCCGGGAGTCAGGAGGACCTGAGTTCAAATCTGGCCTCAGACACTTAACACAAAAACTAGCCATGTGACCTTGGGCAAGTCACTTAACCCCAATTGCCCTCCAAAAAAAAAGCCAATAAATAAATAAACATTCAACAACAACAAAAAGACACAATAAATAGATAAAGGCCAGAAGTCTTCACACACATATGTATGCATGTATATGTATCGTATATTCATGTATATAATGTAATATATTTACATATGTTATATATACAATATATATTATACATACGATATTTATATACATAAATGTAATACATTTATATAACACACAATATGCATTCTTGTTCAGTCATTTCATTTTGTCTAACTCTTTTTGACCCCATTTGAGGTTCTCTTGGCAAAGGTACTAGAGTAGTTTGCAGTTTCCATCTTCAGTTCATTTTACAGATGAGCAAAGTGAGATAAACAGAATTAAGTGAGTTGTCAAGGGTCACACAACTATAAAGTATCTGAGGCAGGATTTGAACTCATGAAGATGGGTTGTTGTGATTCCAGACCCAGTGTTCTATTCACTGAACCACCTATCTACCCCTACAATAGGTACTATAAACTATCATATGTGTGTATGTATATGTATATATGTGTGTATATGCATACACACATACAACTTGTTTAAACATTAAATATGTACCTAGTGTAATTTTTAGAGAATGCAAATTTTCTGATGGAATACAAAAAGTAACAGGAAGATCCATAACAGGCATCATTCCTGGTTTCTTTTCACCCATCCACCCACAAGTTCTACTCCAGATTTCCCAGGGAAACTACATAGTATCAAAGAGAGGAAAGAACCTTAAAATTGACTGAGGAAGATCATATAAGCTCCCCCCCTCCCAAACAACTAGTGAAGAACTAGTTGGTTCCTGATGTTTAAACATGCTTCTATGATGCAAGCAGTCTGCATAACTTTAGTGAAATGGAGAAATAAAAGCAGAATCATTTGGTAAATGCAACTTTGGATGAAGATGGATAGGGTCTCTCCCTGCCCCCCCTTCCATTTCTTGTTGAAAACAAATGGAGCTTTGGGCATATGTTCAATCCCTTTGAGACAGATTTCTCTTAGAGGCAACTAACTGAGCTATTGGTAGTTGCTCCACAAACTAAGATGCCCCCAAACTGAGTCATTGGTAGTTGTGAACATTGAAAGAGAGGTAGAAGAGAAAATTCCACCTTCAATGATGTGAAGAGTACAGCACTATAAAGGAGATTAAGGGAAAAAAGAATAAGTATCTATCATCTGCAGAAAAGAATTAAAGATGGAGTAACATAGAGGATGCAATCCTATCTTAGCTGAGCACTGGGGAGGAACAGTAAGATAATACACCTAGAAATCCTGCCCAGTGCGCATATATGAATAGCTAACCATATCTCTGAGGAAGGTTTATTCACTGGAAAATATTAAATGTAATTTTGAATTTTTATACAGATTCCATTTGTTTTCATCGTATAATAAATAGATGTTTCCTTTAAGAATTTTTAAATACTGTTCTTAAAAGAGGAGTTGGGGAACAACAGCCTGTGGAAATGTCAGTTAAATTTTCCTTTTGTCTGGATGGTGACAACAAGCCAGAAAAATGAAAAGTTGGCCAAAGTTTCCTTTTATGTTATGTGAAAATGTTTAATATAAAAATTACATGCAAAAAAACCAATTCAACCACTCATACATTCTTTTAACTAGTCCTATCTTGTTCAAGGTCTATTAAACATTTCTATCTGGAAGTTCTAATGGCAATTCAAGTTAAATAAAGTGAATAAAGCCATTTATCTTTTTCTTCCCCTAAGCAAGATACCTAAAGGTCATCATAATCTCTTTAATCTTCTGCATTCTATGCACTCAATCTATTGTTTAGCCATAATGCTTTTTTTCTCTAGGAATTTGCTATCATAAAGGTAGCACTGTTTTCTTGAAGGCTATGTTCTACCAAATAGGAAATACCTCAACTATGTGGTCCAGTGATATGTGATCTTTTATCTGGATCATATAGTCATAGAACCATAGATTTGGAACTGAGATGTGTCTTAGAGGCCATATGGTCCAATGCCCTTCTTTTACAGATGATGAAATCAAGGCCCACCGAGACTTAGATAATTAACCAAGGTCACACAAGTAGCAAGTAGCCGGGCTGGGCTTTGAACCAACAACCTGTGACTTTTTTCTAGGAACTTACTATCAAAGATCCATGATCATCTCAGTGTACTTCTTCTGTAAGTGTCAGATGCAATACAACTATGCTTTCTCCATCATAAGGAAATTTGTCCATGACCTTCCAGAAATCCACTGGGATTCATAACGTTTTTAAAGCCTATCTTTAGGTTATTTTAATATTTCATGGTTATCCTTGCAATACTTGAGCTATCCATTCCTCAGATTTGGCACATAACTGGCCCATCTCTTTTTCCAGTCATAAGTGTCCTTTTTGTGCCTTTTATGTCACCATATGTATACAAGTCATAACTAGTAATGTGCTCAAATCAATTTATACCTATCATATGTCTTTCCTTTGGCTCACATGCCATTTTTATTCTTCTGAGTTTCACAATTCATAACCATGCACCATCACTAAGAAAATATTAATGCTTAAGAGATGTCTTCTGTGGCATCAAACAGCTTGAGATCATTAACAGCTCAGTACATTCTCAAACATGATCCAAATCATTCTCCTATTCAATTTTTGAATTAGTTTATTGTCCATTTGTTTTGACGGAACAAAATATATGCCCTGATATGCAAACTCAGTGGGCTGTTTATTCAACTGCATGTCACAATCTGGGTAATATTCATTTTTCATCCAGAATTTTTTTTTACCCCCAGCATGGATAACTCTGCCAATTTCTTTCACATGGCTACAAATATCTTTGAGGGGGCCCTTTTGTTTCAGGGCTCTATGAAGTCAGTGCAAGGTCATTCATAAGCAAAAGCATCTGGAGAAACTCTCCATCAATAAGGAATCCATATTTTGTTTAAACTTTGCAGGGCATGTTCCATGATACCAAGGGAAAGAGAGAAAAGAGTAATGATTAATATAAGACCTATTATGTGCTAGACACTATGCTATGTGTTTTTACCAATATTGTCTCATTTGATCTTCACAACAATAATTCCAAAGTTTTACAATTGAAGAAAATGAGGCAAGCATAAATTAGGTGATTTCCCCTGTTTCTCACATCTAGGAAGTATCAGAGACTACATTTGAACTCATATCTTTCTGACCTCAGGACCAGTGCTCTAACCTCTTTGACACCAGCGGACAAACATAAAAACTCTCTTCCAGATGCTTTTGCTAGAAGTGGCATTGTTTTGTTGAAAACCAAGTTCTACTAAATTGGAATTACCTCAAGTACATATCTGATGATAGGTCTGATCTTCTATATGGCTCATACAGTCAGATAATAAGAAATTTAAAACTAAGATGTATCTTAGAGGCCATAAAGTCCATCTCTCTTATTTTACAGATGATGAAATTGAGGCCCAGAGGGTTTAAGTGATACCAAGGTGTAATGGCAAGCAAAGAAGTAGTTAATACCTTGTTTCAGTTCAAGTTTCTTTTGATCCTTGTATCAAATCTGTTAAGAAACAGAACATGTGAACCCCACAACTTGTGAACTTCTGGGGAGGAGCTATGCCACATGTGAGGAAGAGCACAAGCTGGATAGTCAGAATTTCCTGGGGTAAGCATGCTGGAGGCAGGGCAGCTGCTGCTGGACTGAAAACTGAACTGAGAATGGAGCAAAACTGAAAAGAGGACTCTTGTGGTGGCAGAATCAAGAAGGAGAAAACTTGTGGTATCCTGGCACTCTGTCTCTTCCGTCTGTGTTGATGTTTATTTGTGATACTTTGTACAGAAGCCCTGGGACCTTATTGGAAGCGCTGAAAGAGGATTTTCTGGTTGTTTGTTTACAGAAGTCCTAGAGGAGGGTTTTGGAGGTCCTGGGACTTTACTGATGATTTGTGCTGACCTCTTAGACCTTGTTTGTGGGTCTGTGTTGATTTTCATGTTGATGATTTGTGTTGAGTTATCAGACCTTGTTGGTGGGTCTGAGTTGATTTCACAGGCAGAAATAGTGAATTGATGATGGTGTCGGCAATGTGTATGAATATTATTGTGACTCTGTTAAGCTTTGTCTTCCCAGAAACAGGAACTGTGGAGGACTTGAGGTAGACTGGGCACTGTGAACTTCAATATGGTACAAAAAGTGGACGAAGATCTGGACAAGGAACCGGACAAGGAACTGGGAGCTGCCTGCCTTTGAACCCAGGTAACAGAGCTGGAAGAGGAACCATGGAACCTGAGAGCCAGCCTCAAGTCAAGCTGAAAGAAGACTTTACTTGGATACTGTGTACTGACTGAGAAGATTATGATTTACTGTGGCCTAGGGGTGGGGAAATTTGACTTTGTACTTTGTGATTGAATTAAGGATTTTATGATTGACTAAATGAATGTACCTTGTTTAAAACTATGTGACCACTTTGATGAAAACTATGTGACCATTTTAGTGATAAGTTGTTGAGTTGTGACATGGTGTATGCTGCATTTTGATTTTCTGTGATAGGTTGTAACATTGTGAACGCTGTACCTTGATTTTCTGTGAATGTTTTGCTCTAATTTGTTATTGAATAAATATAGAGTTCTCTGTACTATGTAATCAGAACCTTGAAAGCTGTTCTTTCAGCAGCAGTCCTCTGGAAAGCTGCTCATGCTTGGCTTTACACAAGGTCATACAGGTAGGGCTAGGCTGAGCTTTGAACCAACAACATGTGACTTCAAATCCAGCACCTGTTTGACTCTGTCATAAAAGGGTCATTCAACCAGTCATTGGCAATAGACAATGAATAAACATTTTCTGAAAAACATTTCCATATGGGCAGCTACATCTTTAGACAAGGTCTTCTTTATCACTTACTTGGCCTACCTGCATACCTCTAGTCAATGAGTTATTTACCTTTTTTGTGTGTCACGGAACAATTTGGCAATTTGGTAGAGTATACTGACTCTTTTGCCAAAATTTTTCTACAGTACTTTCATAAATAAAGGAAATGCTAATGTTCAGTTAGAAGAAGTGGAAAATAAAGATGTATATTTTTCCATCCAAGTTCAGAAACCTCCTAAAATTTCTCTAGAGACCCTTCTGTGGATACCTGATTACAAATCTCTTCTAGGGGCAGCTAGGTGGCACAGTGAGTAAAGCACCAGCCCCAGAGTCAGGAGGACCCAAGTTCGGTTCGGGCCTCAGACACTTAACACACACACACACACACACACACACACACACACACACACACACACA